>NC_136519.1:65237379-65362379 GCF_053919585.1 Euprymna scolopes
ACATATTGTTTGCTGTATTTCTATGAAAATGATTGTTTGTTTAATTTATATTGACAATGCAATCAAATGCCTCTAAATGGATTTTTTTTACATAGCCATCACGACTTATCAAGGCCACGCGGCCACTCGAGGATAGTGTTTAAAAAGTGTATAGTAGAAATTGGGCAATATAGGAATCGTTAGTAATGGAATTTCGGTAAATTTGTTAACAAGTAGAACGGCTCATCAAGAACTTGTTTACGTTGGACTTGAAGACAGCCATATTGTAGTCAGCTGGAAAGCAGGGAAACGGAAGACAATTCCACAGTCGTGCAGTTCTAAGAAAGAAGCTTTGTTCATTGAATCTATGTTTAGGTTTAGGCACAGATAAAGAATGGGGGGAATTATTAATAGTGTTTTTAGCTAGAAGAGTGTTTCTTGTGAAAGTTTGGCGAGGGGGGCATAGACTGAAGCTCAATCGAACACTTTCCATAAAAATAAGGATACATCAGAGACACACCCGCAACATCTCTTCTGTGAGATAGAGGCTGCAGGCAAGAGAAAAGGATACCTCCTACGAGGCTATTTTGAACTCTATCAAGGCAGGACAAGTCCTTTCTAGCAGCTCCTGCCTAGATGTCGAAACAGTATTCCATCCATGGGCGTACCTGGCTCTTATATAGATAGAGAATAGCATCAGCAGTGATATATCTACTGTATCGATACAAGGATCGTACCACTTTTCCAGCGCCCTTGGCAACAGATTTGATGTATGTGTTCCATTTAAGATCAGGAGTAAAGGTCAATCCCAGAAGTTTGTCCAACCCTGATGTCAGATGGGGATCAGAACGTTGATGATGTAAAGAGAGAAGCTTGGTTTTAGATGCATTAAAAGTAACTAGCCAATCATTTCCCCATTGTACCACTTGCTCAAGATTAGAGGAAAGGGAATCAGAGAGAACTTGGTCGTTTACTGACTTAGATGTGCTACCATAGATGGTAGTGTCATGAGTATAACTATCTACAAATGATGTAAGGATGTGATTTGGAAGATCATTAATGTAGATCAGGAAAAGAGTTGGGCCCAGGATGGACCCATGAGGGACTCCAGCATTAATACTGTTAGCTTCTGGTTTTTGCCCATCAAATACTACTCTTATGAACCTATCAGAAAGAAATGATTTAATAATTGAGAAGACATTTCCAGCTATACAATAGCTAGAAATATTGTGATGCAAACCTTCATGCCATACCCTATCAAAGACCTCTGATATGTCAAGAGCAATTACCCTAGAGAGGGTACCTCCGTTGAGAGATTACCTAATCCTATGAGATATAACTATAAGCGCATCTTCTGTAGATCTAACACAAGGGAAACCATATTGTGTGTCATTAAGAAGGTTATTTTGCTGAGATGGTTGATTGCTTTTGTATTTAACACAGATTCTAGCAACTTTCTCATAACGCACAGGAGACGTATTGGTCTGTACTGAGAGCGGGATGAGCGACAACCTGCATTCTTAAATGCAGAGCATACTGATGAGATTTTCCAGGGTAGTGGAAAGCAATTCTCCTTAAGACAACGTGTGTGTTCACTAGAAGCCACCGAAGACCGCCGAGAGCAGATATGTTTCTTCAGCAAAGACTCTCTTATTGACACCATTATGTAAATATCCTGTAAATATACCTTTTCCTAATACACTTCTTATTTGATCTACCTTTGTTTGTTGAGTCGTCATTTATATTGCTTGCTACGTTACTTGTTTCAACCTGCAAACTTAACAGTGACGACGAGGATGAACGTCAAATATAACAGTTTGACGAAGAAATGGAAAGAACTCACTAAAAAAAAGTACAACGCAACGGTTGACCGTTCTAAGGAATACAAGTTTTGACGAACGAAATAGTCGTAAACACGGATTTTACGCTAAAGAGAAGTTCGACTCAAGCGGAGTAAATGAATAATTCAGCGAACATTGGAAAACTGTAAAATATTTTCCTCGCGAAGTACAACACTAAAAGAAAGAAACGGTTGTTTCCCAAATTCCAAGAACAAAAACTACATTCAGGTTAAAAAAAAAGTAACCTCGATTAATAGTATTTTATTTACTAAAATAGTAGTCGGGAAAAACAGAGACAAACCAAAACCTTTAATTGCAGTCTCAAAGAAAAAAAAAACACGAACGTGGCAAAAAAAAAAAATAGCGACGATTTACGCCGTTTCCCGTGGAATCCATCTTAAAAAAATTAAATGTAGTCCATACATTTTATTTTTTCAATTGTGACTCGAGTTGAAAAACTTTTTTTTCTATGGAAAGAGTTGTACTTAAGTTCGGTGTTATTAATTAGGACATGTCTAAAACGGAAAAGTAAATCATATTTTGTGGTTTAAGCAAAAGCCTCAGTTCTTATGTTGTGGTTGGATGAGCTTGACTCGCTAACGAAGTGAGAAAATATTATTCGAGCAGCGATATTACTATTGAAAACAGGAACTATGAACAATTTTTTTTGTAACACAAGCCAGTTTATATGGTACGAATATTGTGTTGCATGTGAAATCGTACAATTTTTCTTCGTAACTGCATTAATTCTACTGAAGATTTGGTAGATTTATCTAGAATGTTTATGCAATTTTTGCAGACGCAACAAAAGGCGCAATCCGAGCTAGATGCACGTAGAGAGGAGAAATTATTGAAAGGGCAAATGGAACAAGAAGAAAGGCAGAAGAAATTACAATTTGAACAAGAAGACAGGTAGAAGAAATTACGACTTGAACAAGAAGAATGGCAGAAGAAACTACAATTTGAATATGAAGAATGGCAAAATGAACGTTTTGCTAAAACACTGGAACTATTAAAGACTAATCGAGAAAATATCGACAGTACTAATTTCCCACATACAACTATATTTAATAGCATGGACAAATTTAAATATTGTGCCGGAGGAAGAAAAGACTTTTGAAGCATACTATACAAGCGAGGATATCTTTCAACTGGACTGCAAAAGTTGGCCAAATAGCCAGAAAGTGAGCTTTTTACTCAAGAAGTTGGGTGTAAGAGAACACAGCAAGTTCGTAGATTATATACTACCTAAAACAACTACGGTATTAGATTTCATGGAAGCTGTAAAATTACTAAAATAATTATTTAATCCGAATATATCTCTTTTTCATAAGACATGGTTGTGTATGAATCTAAGGAAGATGGACAACCAAGATTATTTGACATACGCATCAGTTGTCAATAAAAACTGTGATAATTTTAAGCTAGTAAAACTAACAATAGAAGATTTCAAATGCCTAATCTTCGCACAAGGGTTAGTCTCCACGAAAAATGCAGAAATACGCAGACAAGTGTTGTGTAAGCTGGAATCTGAGCAAGATTTAACACTTCAGAAATAAGCAGAGGATTTTGAAAGGGACATTACACTAAAAAGGGATTAAAAAAAGATAGAAGAATCCAGAGTGGCATATGTAAGAAAGGTTAGAAAACCATACACACCAACCAAGAAGTATACAAATAAAAGCAGTCAAAACCAAACGAGATATTCCAAATATAATAATTATAATTATAGTAAAGAATATAATAAGTCTCTTCCTAGGTATAACTGTAAGAGATGCGCAGAAAGACATTGGGAATCAGATTGCCCTCATCAGAAGAAAAAAGCTACATTTGCAAGAAAGTCGGACACAAAAGCGATTGTTGCAGATATAAAGATTTCACCAAAAAGAGAGTACAGCAAACAAAATCAAATGAAAAATTAGACTAAAATCGGCGAAAATACATAAAAGCGGAAATATTTAAAACGCCAATAAAATTACAACTGGATTCAGGATCCGATATTCTATAATAAACTTGAATACATGGAAAAAGTTGGGTAAACCAACCATGATGAAAACAAGTAAATCAGCTCGGACGGTAACTGGTGGTGAGATAAAATTCATTATTATACAACAGCAGTCGAAGAGGAGGAACTAATGGACATCATATACGAATCCTTTAATTTGGAACCGCCTAAATATACACCTGAACCCCGAAGATCAGGTAGAAAAAGAAAGTTTAATGAACCCTTAATGTTAAATTCCAAGAGAAAAAGATATTGAAATCTGTGCGACTTCAAATCTTGGTAGGAGGGTGTTGTGGTGGCACACATTCATTTGCATATGTGGATAGTAATTACACATAAATAGGAAGACTCAGTTAGTCTAAGTGTGTGTTCACCAGAAGCCACCGAAGGCCGCCGAGAGCAGATATGTTTCTCCAACAAAGACTCTCTTATTTGACACCAGTATGTAAATATCCTGTAAATATACCTTTTCCTAATACACTTCTTATTTGATCTACCTTTGTTTGTTGAGTCGTCATTTGTATTGCTTGCTACGTTACTTGTTTCAACCTGCAGACTTAACAAATATGAATCAATTTAATATTTTATAATGATGTTAAGGGAAATACATTAAAAGTATATGATGTGGAGAGACCCTCTATTAAACATAGGTGGGTGAGTGATATATATATATATATATATATATATATATATATATATATATATATATATATATATATAAGTAGCAATCACCAATACTGGGGGAGTTCTGCAACGAGCGCCAAATAGGCAAGACGCCTATGTTGCCTACAGTAAGACATGCAACACGCCACCTGCCGGAATATCTCCAACTGAAGTATATTTGAAGACATGTATATATGTATATAATTTCTCTTCCTAATATATTATTGTTATACATTTACTTTCCGTGTTCTTGTTAATTATTTGTGCAGACACAACAGTGGCAACCGGAATTAGAAAAAAAACTTATGCGGGATAAAATCCACTATTAGACACAATAATGGCGTCGAGAATTCGAAAAAAGACTTACGCAGGATAAAATCCACTATTAAACACAACAGTGGCTTCGAGAATCCGAAAAAAACGATCTACCCGGGAAAATACACTACTAAACTCAACAGTGGTGTACGAAAAATAATTGCTTGAGAAAAATTGAAAAAAAAACGTACTCGAAGAAAAAAAAATCTACTGTGGAACGCAACATTAACATCGAATATTTTGAAAAAAGGTTTACTCGGGAATTCTCTGTTAGACACAGCAACAGGATTCGAAAAAAAATTTACGCGAAAAGCTATCATTGTCGAAAAACAAAGAAAGACAAACAAACGTTACCATAAAATTGTCAAATTATCGGAAATCACGGTGGACAAAAGAAAAATAAACGAAAGTAACTACAAAATTGTCGAACGACGATTTACTCGGGAATTCACTGTTAGTCACTGCAGCAGTATTCGAAAAATAATTCACGCGGAAAGTTATCACGGTCGAAAAATAAAAGAAAAACAAACGGAAGTTACTACAAAATTGTCGAACGAGATATTCGAACACTGGATACTTGAAAGCAAAACATCAATAACCATTTCAAACTACGAAAGACAAAGAAAAAAAAGTTTTTTTTCGTAAGTACACCGTATGCAAATTGTCTTGAAGGAGAAAGTGGTATTTTTTCAGCTGTACCAAGAAAGAATTTTTTTTTTTAAATTCTTGTACATAATCAACACTTAACGAATAAAGAGAAAAAATAAAATACATTTTTTTATCCCTCAATAGAAAAAGGGAAAAAGAAAGGTTCAACGCAAAAAATAATATATCGATAGAATTCGGTTGACACAAAATAAGCGAAACTAAACACGGTTGATCGTAGTTATTGTAAAAAGCGAATTAGTAAAATAGACTGATTTTTCTAATCTTTGAAAAAAAAAGACAAGATGGAGGAATTTACTAAAATAATGACACAGTTCATGCAGAATCAGCAGATTCTACAAAAAGAACAACAAGCGCTACAGGCAGAAAGAGACGAAAGACAAAATGAACGACTCATAAAATGCCTAGAAAGGCAGGAGGAAAGGTTCGCGCAGATGCAACTTGAACAGAAAGAACTGTTAGAAAGATTAACAGCTAATTCCATACAAGAAATTAATACAACCTTCTCCAACACAATTGTTAACAACATAGATGTGTTCATATACCTACCGGTAGAGGATTAAACTGTTGATGCATACTTCAAGAGGTATGAAGATATTTTCGAAACAGACTGCGAAAACTGGCACAATGGAAAGAAAGTTTATTACTTCGAAAGCTTGGTCAGTGAACATTGCAAATTTGTTGATTTCCTATTGCCAAGAAGAACGAATCAGTTAGATTTCGCTGAGACTGTAAAGCTTCTTAAATGGTTATTCGGATCGAGCATGTCTCTTTTCCACAAGAGATGGTCATCTATGAATCTTAAGAAAACTGATGAGCAGGACTACCTGGCATACGCGTCAGTAGTAAACAAAAACTGCGACAACTTAAAATTATAGGAACTCACGGTGGACGATTTCAAATGCTTAATCTTTGCACAGGGTCTAGTATCCACAAAAAATTCAGAGATCCGAAGACGTGTTCTCTCAAAATTAGAGACAGAACAAGGCCTGACATTGCAGAAATTAGCAGAAGATTGCCAAAGGGCAGTATCACTAAAAACAGATCCTTGGAATATAGGAGAAGTTGGAGTGGCGTACATTAAGAAGATTAAAAAAAAACTTTCAGAAACCCAGGACAAAACAATTTTGAGACTAGTCAAAATTCCAAATAATACTCAAATTATAAATACTCAAATTATAATAACTACAGAAAACGAAATTACGATAATAATCAAAGGAATTATAAAAAGACAGTATCAGGCAATACTTGCAGAAGATGTGATGAAAACCATTTGGAAAAGGATTGTCCTTACAAATATATCAGGTGCTACAATTTCGATACAGTTGGACATAAGAGTGTTTGCTGCAGAACAAAATATAGAGTACACCAAATGAGAACAAACGACAAAGGGAAAAATAATTTACAAAAATATTTATCAGTAAATATTTTCGACAAACAAGTGAACATTCAGCTTGACTCTGGATCAGATTTGTCATTAATAAACGGCAACACTTGGAAAAAGCTGGGTAAACTGACTCTTCAAAAGTCAAGTAAAGGTGCACGAACAGTGACAGGAGACAAAATAAAATTCGAAGGAGAGGTCATCCTGCCCATTAATTTAAATGGCATGACGAAGAAATTGAAAATCTTCATAATTTAAAGAAAGCGAGAAATTATTGGGAATTGACTGGATTGAAAAATTCAATCTCTGGGATAAACCGATGAACGTTTTTGTAGAAAAAATAACCAGTTGCACCCCAACATCAGAAAATATTAAAAACGATCTAAAAAAGAAATTCCAAGAAATATTTATTACTGGACTGAGAAGATGCAATAAATTTAAGGCTTTGTTCGAGCTAAAAAAACGATGCAACACCGGTGTTTAAGAAAAGACGGAACGTACCGTTCGCCGGTTTTGGCAAAATAAACAGCGAGCTAGATAGACTCGAAAAACCAGGCATATTATCGAAAATCGAAACTAGCGTCTGGGCAGCCCCTCCGGTGTACGTAAAATAAAGTCGGAAAAATAGGTCATGCGGATGGCCTGCCAAGGCTTATACCGAAAATGGAGGAAACCCTTAAAGAGTCAGTAATTGCAGCTATACGTTCCAATTATGAGGAAAAAAGCATGGTGGCGAATATAATAAAAGAATTACCAGTCACGTTAACCGATACAAAAAGGGAGGCTGAATATGACGATGTCATCACAGACATAAAGAAAAAAAAATAAGGGAGAATGATGAAAAAACGCAAGGCATATTTTCCGTATGCAATGATGTTATTATCCCAAAACTCCCGATTTTGTTATCCCGAAAACCTTGCAGAAAAAGATCTTACGTGATTTTCATACATGACACCCGGGTATAAATAGGATGAAGGCATTTATGCGGAGTTACGTTTACTGGCGTAACATGGATGTGGATATTGCACTAAGAGTAAACAAGTGTAAAGGTTGTGTGTTTGCCGCAAAGGCACCACCGATAGTCCATAAACATTGGAAAAAAACTGACCATCCATGGTCATGCATTCATATAGACTTTGCTGAACCGACCGAAGGACAATACTACCTAATCGTAGTAGATAGTTTTTGCAGATGGCCTGAAGTAAAGCGTTTCAATAACCCGACGACAAGTAACACAATAAGTTTTCTGCATGAAATATATGCACGTTTCGGTGTGTCAGACATTATAGTCAAAGATAAAGGAGCACAATTTACATCAAGTGATTTCAAGGACTTTTGTGACACTTGTTAGGTAAAACATATAACTACACCGTCGTTCCACCCTGGATCAAATGGATTAGCGGAAAGGTTCGTAGACACGATAAAGCGTGCACTTAGAAAATCAATAGGGACCCCGACGGATAAAGCATTACAACAATTCCTGCAAATATACAGGATAACTAAGAACCCAAATACATCGTCGAAATTATCGCCAGCAGAATGCATGTTTACTAAAAAAATAAAATCAGCATTTGATAAATTAATACCAAAGCAAGCAATCGTCAATCAAATTACGCAAACATCACGAAAAATGTTAAACCTGGTGATCGTGTATATTTTAAATGTATGAAAAATAATATTCCATATTGGGAGTTTGGTACGGTAGATAAACGTATCGGCGACCTTGTCTACATGATAAAAGGTCCGAAAGGGATACACAAAAGACACCAAAACCAATTGAGAAAACGTCATATAAAAGACAACGAACATGACAAGCCTGATGAAAAGGAAGATCCAATTGATATACTATAGGAAGCGTTTAATATCGAACCACCACAAACCAGGCCCGACCCAAGAAGATCGGGAATGAAAAGAAAGTTTACAGAACTAATTATAATGAGCCCCAAGAGAAAAAAGATATTGAAATCTACACGACTTCAAATCTTCGGAGGGTGGTTTTGTGGAAACGCCCACTAAGGTACATAGGTGGGTGAGTGAGATATATAAATGTATCAATCACCAATACCGGGGGAGTTCTGCAACGACCGCCAAATAGGCAGTACGCCTATGTTGCCTCCAGTAAGACATGCAACACGCCACCTGCCAGAATATCTCCAACTGAAGTATATTTTAAGACATGTAAATATGTATATAATTTCTCTTCCTATTATATATTATTGTTTTACCTTTACTTTCCGTGTTCTTGTTAATTATTTGTGCAGACACAACCCTATATTAAAATACCTATTAGTTGAATATGGATGTTTATGCGTTGTGAAAATAAATAAATATAAGTAAAGTTAAAAGTTCTGTTAGATTGTTTCAAGGAACGTAACTCTGCCTCACTTTAAATTATGTAAATTTAATTATTTTCAATTACGATGTAAAGGAGTTTTCAGCTTATTTTTGAATTTAACAATACGTAAGTATAGTTTTTGAATTGTATGATTTTAAAAATTATAATTGTAAGGATTAATAAGCTTGATTATTATAGCTAACAGAATTGAATTATGTATGGTTTTCAATTCAAATCAATTGATTAGTTATGATAACCGACCGAAATGATCAATCGTTTTTTTAGCTTAGTTTAGTTTCGTATATACAAACGTTCATGAGATTTTATAATTCGTTGATATCATTTTCATAAGCATGTACACACAAATTAAAATTAATAAATTTACTAATTATTAAATAGAACATTTTGGTAGAACGTTCATAATTTAATTAAAAATGTTAGTACGAATAGTTGGGTTAAATGCCAGGTCATTTAATCTTACTTTTAAATTCTTTACTTTAATTTCAGAGACTGGTGAATGTTCTACTGCTTGATTAAACAACCTGGTCCATAGCTATGCAAGTACACCAATATCCCATTCAGAGGGTAATAATATTAGATCATCATGATTATGTCGACAAAATGTCTACCATATTGGACGACACGGATACATTTATAAAAATGGGCCCTGTCGCAACTCACGATCGTACAACTTCTTTAGAATCAAAATTTCAAAAGAGATTAGTTAAGTGGGTTAAGAGTGGCTTACTTCCATCGAACATAGCTAATTAGATAAACCCCTCAGGCTCGATCCGCCCTAGATTGCATGGTTTACCGAAAACTCATAAAGTAACTATTCTCTTAAGGCCCATTTTGTCTATGGTAGGGTCATCATAGCATAAAATTGCAAAATGGATCTGAAATATTTTGCAATCAGTATTAAAATATTACAGTAAATACTGTTTGAAAGATTCATTTTATTTTGCAGACTTAATTCAGAGGTATAAGTTTCTTAAAAATGTATGTGTTCCTCTGGCATTAGCAACTTGTTTACTTGTGTCCCGATTTCAGGGACTATAGATATTTGTACAGATTTTTCATATCGTAATCAGATATCGCCTCCTCCCATTTCTGAAAATATATTCGTTGAACTGATGAAATTTGCCACTACATCTGTTGAATTCAACTTCAACTATGTAATGTATCGGCAAATAGAAGGTGAGTCGATGGGCTCAGTTTTGGGCCTGATAATGGCGAATATTTTCGTGGGTTTCCATGAAGAGCAATTGCTCTCTGGACCCATCAACCCATTGATTTATTTTTGCTACGTGGACGACACATTTTGCCTCTTCGATCACCAAACTGAGGCAAATAATTTTGTTCTCCTGACTTAATAAGATGCATCCCGAGTTTCAGTACACTTATGAAGGAGAGTCTAATTCGTCCATAGCTTTCCTTCATGTATTGATAACGAAACAACATCCAGTTACCTTACATCAATATACCGTACACCTACGTTCACGGGACTGTATACATGTTGGGACTCATTTTGCTCCTGAAAACGTAAGATATATTTAATTTGGACCCAAACACACTGTGCCCTTATGATCTGCCAGACATCAAAATTGGATGAGGAATTAAAAATAATTACTGACACTCTCTCCAAAAATGGGTACCCGTTCGATGTGGGTAGGTCAGTTTTTCAGAGGAAAATTGCATTGTCATCTGTTACTAAATTAAAACGGCCAATACGTTCCCAGTATATTTGCGTTTGCCTTGGCTGGGAGCAGTAAGTGAGAAATTTGCAAAGCAAATCAGTTCAACGGTGCAAAATTGTTATTTTGCTTCAAATTTACGTGTTGTGGTCTCTACGAGAACGTTAACACCATACTCTCGAAAATATGTTCTACCCCCCATCATCATAATAAGAAGAATATGGGTCGAGCAACATTTAGATTGAATGGAAGAGTCCAACAACACGTACCTACCAAAATCAGAAATGGAGCATACCAAACAACAGACGTAATTTCCAATACGTACGGGTCTTCAATTACTGACCACCTTATAAAACAACCCTCTTGTGTAGCGAACGTTAGCAAGAATTCTTTTACAATATTGAGTCGTGCTCACTCATTATTTCAATTAAAGATCTTGGAGACTGTTCACGTTCAGCTACGAAGGCGTCCCTCTGCAAGCAGAAGGAATGCCTCCTAGATTTGAGCCTGATTATTCTCTAGGATCTTCGAGAATTATAATGTTGTATTTAAATTGCTTTCGCTAATTTTTTCCATACATAAGATAACGCAGCGTTATTTTTATCTGTACATAATTTCGATTCTCATTCGTGTGTTTCCTATTTTTTATTCACTGAAATCCTTCGATACAGTCAGCTGACTTTTCTTTTTATTCGCTTTACCCCGTTCACTTTATTTTAAACGTTGACTTTATTTTCACGTTCTAATTATGAATTTTCGTCTTCTTTTCATGATTGCATTATATATATATATATATATATATATATATATATATATATATATATATATATATATATATATATATAGGAGGATAATTAGGAATGGGACATGCAGTCACAAAAACTATATATTGATAAATATAGATTGGTTTATTTATTCAATAAGTGAAAGGATTAGTTGGAGGATAGAAGTGTCTCTTTATGCCAAGGCATTTCAAAACCTAATGCTTCTCATAAGAAGACTAGAGAAGATGCTTGGTAAAAAGTGGGGTTGTGACGTCTTACGTGGGATTCATTAGGAACGAAATCGATCAAGTAAAATTAAAAATAATGTTGGGGAGATTTATCGAATTATAAATAAAGGAGGAGTGTGTTATATAGAGTATAATGTGGAAACGTGTATAGGATCTTTATCATATTCTTAAATGTATATCGTATATGTTATAAGGCTAAAAGGGACGTATACTGTTGATGGGTGGTAATTCTATTTTATCGGTGCGTAAGATGTCTATTATCTAAGCAGGGGCATTTTATTGACAGATGCAACCGAGCAAAAAACAGCACTATGAAGTGGTGTATAATTTTGGGAGGGGTATTATGGTGATGATTTAAGGCGAAAGGGCGAATGGGCGTATTTTAAGCAGGGTTGAGGCACAGGGTTACATGGGGCGTCCTGGGTTTTAATTAAGTGAGGTGAGAGAGGGTTCGGATGTGAGCAAGTTATGAGGTGGGTCGGGGTGAGTAGTAGTAAGGCTATGATAATATGTTTCAGAATACCAATATATATTAAATAATATGTAGCAATAATTCTAGGTTTTCTTTGTTATTAGATATACAGGGAGGGGTTAGGGTATAAGCCAGAGGATAGTGTACCTATTTACTATGCCTCCTCACGGGACAGAGTTAGACACCAGGGTCGTGTTTTAACGTGGAGAAAAGGTACAAAAATAAAAAATGTCTCAGTCGTGAAGGACTGATCCTCCACCGAAAGAGAACAAGAAATGGAAGTGCAGCATCTGAAGAACAGATGGTATTTATTTGCTCCCCCACCGAGCAAATTAGGCACAAGGCCGATTTTTAATGTGAGGAGTGAAGGGAGGGGGAAGGGAAAAAGGGGACCAGCTCCCGAGAGGTGGGAAATCGGAGCTGGTTAATGGTCAGGCATGTGGGGTTGCCCCCACATCTGGTCTTTGCTAGTCATAGCTTGCAGCATCTGCCGGAACAGATGGTATTTATTTGCTCCCCCACCGAGCAAATTAGGCAAAAGGCCGATTTTTAATGTGAGGAGTGAAGGGAGGGGGAAGGGGAAAAGGGGACCAGCTCCCGAGAGGTGGGAAATGGGAGCTGGTTAAAGGTCAGGCATGTGGGGTCGCCCCCACATCTGGTCTTTGCTAGTCATAGCTAGTCATAGCTAGTCATAGCTTGCAGTATCTGCCGGAACAGATGGTATTTATTTGCTCCCCCACTGAGCAAATTAGGCACAAGGCCGTTTTTAATGTGAGGTAAAAACCAGCTCCCCTAAAAGGGGTCACTCTGGTTACCAAAAATAATAATTGTCCCAGTATAGAGGGTTTCCCCTCCATTGACTGGTACAAATTATCTTAAGTGCAGTATCTGTCGGAACAGATACTACACTTTGATCTTGGCCAAAAGGCCAAGAAGAATAAGTAAAAGGATAGTGTAGCTAAGTTTTTGTAAGTGTATAAAAGGACAAAAGAGAATGTTGGATATAGATGATTGGCGTGGTGGGATAATCGGGGGAAAATACACTACTACTACTACTACTACTACTACTACTACCACTACTACTACTACTACTAATAATAATAATTTCGTTTATCAACGTCTCTCTGGAAAGAGATGGGATTCATTTCCAGAGGATTTCCCACAATCCCGGCGCTAAATCAGGAGCTTCAAAGATCAACGGTTTTTCTAAGGAAGTTGGTGGTACCTACAATAGCAGAGGTCTGTAGGCAAACTAAAACATCGGGGAGTTGTAGTTTTTTTCAGTTGCCCTTCCAGACAACTTACTACTACTCTTAGTGTACCAACTACGACCGGTATTATGTTTGTTTTAAATCATGTGAACACGACTTATCTCCAAGGCCAATGGAGCATAATTGTACCACTTCTCGTTCTCTTTCTCTCTCACATTCATGTGCTAGGGTACTGAGAAGTCTACAACTTGCCAGTTTTTTTAGACTTTGTCAATGACGACCAAATCCGGTTGATTATTTTCCAATTGCTAGGTCGTTATGACACTTTTGTCCCACTATACCTCTACCATTGCCAACCTCACTTATTCTCACTTCATCAGCCACCTCCTCAAACTCATTTCCAGCACACTTCATCCCAACCTTCTTACACACCTCCCAATATATCCGGAGTCCCGTGCGATCGTGTCTCTTGTGGTACTCTCTCTGGGCCAGTCCTCTACACCCTTCTTCCATATGCGCTATTGACTCTGAGGTCTTACCACAAATCCGACATACTGCAGCAATGACCTCACCTAGAACCACCTTTTTGAACAATCGTGTTCCTAATGCCTGCTCTTGTGCTGCACAAATAAAAGCTTCTGTACTCTTCTGCAGATACCCAGCTCTTAGCCATTGTCATGATTTTGCATCAGCCTTTTATGCTATATCCTGGAAGAACTTCCCATGCATTTTCTTCCTAGTCAGTTCCTCTGCCCCTTCTCTATCCATACGTTTCACATAATCAGCGTTGGTCTCACATACCTCCACTTAATTGGCGACAAGCTTAAGCATCCACTACTCACTTCTAACCACATGCTCCTTCAACGACATCTCCTCAGTTCTAATACAATCTTTTACAATTTTTAATACTCGCCCACCGTCTTTCCTCTTTTGATAAAACCTTGCTATGCTACTTCGAATATGAAATATACAAAACATTACTAAAATTTTCTTGTTTTGATATCCACGACACGCAACCCCTTGTCAGACCATTCTAAAATTCCCGCACTGTATCTCAAAACACTAACTGCCCATGCATTCACTGCTTTCATTAGGTTTCCTCCATACAGTTTCGACCTTGCAATTAGATTCACTCTTCTAAGACACCCCTTACTGAATTTCTCCTTCATTTATCTGTTCATGCTGCGTACGCCCTCCAACACTCCCAAATACGTATACCCTGTATCTTCTATTTCTTTAATTCTTTCTCCATTTGGCAGCACTATTCTTTTCGAATGAACCTTTAATCCTCTTTTTTCATCACCAGAACCGTACATTTACTAATCCCAAACGCCATCCAGATGTCTCCCGAATATGTCTCTACGAGGTCTGCAAGTCTCCCCATTTACTTTTCATTTCTACCGAACATCTTCAAATAATCCATTACTAGTAGATGGTTTAGGCGTCTGCCACTAGATCCAAAGTTATATCCCAGTATTTATCTCTGTAAAACGATGCTCAGTAGCATCATTTCCATTACAAAAAGAAGTGCAGATAACGAATCTCCTTGGAATATTCCACGTTTAATGTCAACCTGCCACATCACCTCTTTGTTTACTATCAGTATTGTTTTCCATTGAGTCATACTTGTCTCCAAAAGCCCTGCCACATTCTCAGCAACCTTCATCATCAACAGTATTTTACATATCCATGAATGGGGAACCATGTCATAAGCCTTTCTCTAATCGATCCAGGTTACACTTAGATTTCTCTTCTTTCTTGCATCCTGCATTAATCCTTTATAAATCAGTAGTTGCTCCTTGGTACCTCTCGAGCCACTCCGACATTCTTTCTGTTCATCAAGGACAACACCATTACCTACAAGATTTTCATAATTTTTTTCTGTAAAGATTTCAGGTAACAGTTTCCACAGTAAAGGTAAACATGTAATTGGTCTATAATTATTGACATCTGTTCCCTTTTGCAGGATATTTCCTAATCAGTGTTGTTATTCTCTTTACAAGCTAATCAGGAACAGGTCCCGACTCTACGACCCTTTGCATGGCAACAGCTATATGTGGATAAAGGCATGGGAACGATTTAAACAAGACGCCCGTCACTCCATCTGGACCAGGAACCTCCCGGTTTGTCATCCTTCGTATGCCAGCCTTCACGTCACCAATGGTTATCTCAATGTGGTTCATCTGCTGCGTTCCTGATAGCCTTTCTCTGACCTCCTCCAAGAAGCTAGCATTCTTATTATATCGCGCTTAGACAGACCATCAGAGCTAGTTTCAACAATTTTACTTTCGTTACTCATTCCCTTCGTAACCATTCGTTCAATCTCATCCCTTGGAATCACTGAAAGCAGGTTGTTATTTTTAATTTATTATAACTGGGATATCAAAGTGACACTTCTAGCTCCTCCTCCTCCTCCTCCTCTCGATCCCATTCTTCCTTAATTTTTCGGATATATCCACCAGATTTGGTACCTCCACTTCTTACAAAGCATTCCCGCAGTACTCTTTTTTCCTCATCCGTCCATGGTTTTTTGACATTTCCTGTTCCAACTCTCTTCGTGTCTTGGTACCCTCTCTGGCAATTCTCACTCTATCCAGCCACATCCTCAGAATTTCGAACAGTTTCTGATGCTGGCAGGGCCTACCCTGTTGACCAGTGGGACACCTACCGGACGTGAGACCATCGCAAGATGTTCCAGCCTTTACGTCGTTATTTTACATATTTTAATTTAGAATTCTCCTATAAATGGGGCTAGTGCATTTTAGGTTACACCACCATCGATATTTTTATCGAGACATTATCTCCAAAAGGGTTCCCCACCAAGGTTAAATATCTCCTCCCGACCTTTTTCCTCTACCACCACCAATATTACCATAACCACCACCAACAACAATAGAAATAAAATCTACAATGATAATAGTAACACTAATATCGGTAGTAATAATAATAACAGTAACAACAACAATAGCAACGACAGCAAAAAACAACACCGGCAATAACAGCTACCATAATAATAAAAACATACCATCACTAATACCACCACCACCACCACTATTACTACTACTAATAATAATAGCAGCAATAGTAATAACCAATAAAGGATTGGCATTTTTTCCTCTATTTCCGTCTTCCCTTCTTTTTCTATTCTTCTTTCTCCTTTTTCCTTTCTCTTTCTTCTCCCTTTTTTCTTTTTCTCTCTTTTTTCCTCTCTCCTTCTTTCTTTTTTTCCTTTTGTCCCTTATTCCCTTTTTTCTCTTTCTCTTCTTTCTCTCACCTTCTTCCTTCTTTTCTTTTTTCCCTTTCGTCCGTATTTATTCAAATAGTGAAATCATAACAAAAGGCATGCATTTTTCCAAAAGCTTTTTTTGTCTTTCATATTAATTAAAACGGTCTGCAAAAGTCAACAATACAGTCCTAAATTTTCTGACTTCAAGGATTATTGATGTATGCTATTTATGAACAAGCGAGATATAAAAAAAGGATTACATATATGCTCGTTTATAATCGAGAAAGGTGTTCTTCCTGTGTAGCGTTTCGGTGAATTGTGTTATTAGTCGTAGAGAGATGTGGAGGAAGGAGACATTACCTCTGTCCATTAACAGATAATGAAGAGATTGCATTTCGTTAGCTTCAAGAGTGATGTTGTTATTTCAATGTTTGTCCTGTATATTTTCTGATATATTGTTCAGTGGGTTTGCCTTAGTTGGTGTTGATAATATATAATCCTTATTCGTCTTTTGCATATGGAGTAGCAGAATCGGGTCACATTCAATGTCAGTGTAGCCAAAAGTGAGCGCGTTCAGCTGCTTTCAATTCGAATGAAGATCAGAGTAAGTTAGTAGTGGCGACAAAATAGCTGGTAGAAAGAATGCTCTAAGAAATCGTGTGGAGGTGGTTGGATCAACCTTAACTGACAGTCATGAAATTTAGATGGTAGATGGGAGTATGTAGGTATGGATGACGGGGGGGAGCGACTATGAGAAAACGAAGCTCGGTTTCCCTTATCGTATACTTTAGTTCATCTAAATATAAATATTTCTGGATTGAATGGTTAGTATTATTTTAATTGCATACGTTTATATGTGTTGATTTTATATTATGGAGGACTTAAAATTAGTTCGATTTGTGAGGGGATTTCAAGTGGGAAGGGCGCGGGATATGTAAGGTTTTTATTTTGGGTTTAAGATTTAAGGCCCGTGGAAGGGAGGATTTCTAAGTTACTTTTCATTAAGCTTTGGCTTTTAATTGGTGAGGTTATTATTGGTATAAATTGTGCTAATTGTGCTAGTTTAATAGGTGGTATTAAGTGTTAGATTTCGCAGGTTAAGATTTGGTTAGAGATAATTGTCTCAGAAACTATGAGTAAAATAGTTGTAGCGTTAGTTTAATCTTGCCAGAGGGAAAGTGATTCAATTATATTACAAGGTTAAAGTGTTTGTGGCGATAGCTGCGGTGAAAAAGTCTCTGTAGTGAGTGCAAAGGAATAATAATAATAATAAAAATAATAATAATAATAATAATAATAATAATAATAATAATAATAATAATAATAATAGTTAGGGTGTTAGCTGTTTATTGGCTTAAAAATGTCTTGGCTTAAAGACTCCCTTCTATCCCCAACTAATTGTTTGTGTTTCTCTATCGAATAAATGAACCAATCTATATTTACCAATATATAGTTTTTGTGACTTCATATCCATTCCTATTGTTCTCCTATATGAACTCAATGATACTTGTTGAGCTTTATATTGCCTTGATAAGTCTCCTGTTGCTCAGAGGTTAAGGAATAAGGGCGGAGAGTAATATGCTTTGGTTTCCTTACTCCATCGGCAATATATATATATATATATAAAGAGAGAGAGAGAGAGAGAGAGAGAGAGAGAGAGAGAGAGAGAGAGAGAGCAAAGATTTTTGTAAAGTCTGACAAAGTTACTGGGTCGCTGATACGATTCGGTAACCGAAACATGTGTAACCTAGCAGATAAAACTGTAATGTATATATTTGCTCTGCAATAGTATTGAGCAATTTCTTAAGGTTTTTCTAATATATATATATATATATATATATATATATTTATATATATATATATATACTATTTTAGTTTTTATCTCACTACTATATACTTGGTTTAATATAATAATCGAAATAAAGTCGTCTCTATAATAATACATACGTCATTGTTATGAATTAAAATATATTTAAGCGTACTATGCAACCGGTCAACGCCCGGTTGCCTGCTAATCTATTGTAGAGTTGAATGTAATAGCCAAAGACGCAAGTGCCCTCGTGTATGTGCATTGTGTTGCTATGCAACTTACCTCCAGGTGGGATCCGTGAGAGAGAGAGAGATATATATATAGAGAGAAAGAGAGAGCGATTGAAGATGGCGGTCGTTGCTTTATAAGGTGTCGTCTTGTGGAATAGCACGAGATCACACCGTCACATATATGCAAACGAAACGCACTTATTTTTAAAAAAATAAAACAACTGTTTCCAGAGGTGAGGGGGGGGGGAGACGACTACTGGAATTTTTTAGAGAGCATTCTGAGAAGGAGTAAATACAGTGACGGATTCTATCTGGAAATTTTGTGTCCCCACACAAATACTAGTCCATTTAACTGCAAGCTATTTCGGCATAAGGGGGACAAGTTCGGCCTTAAAGTAATACCAAAGCTCGGTACTTGACTGAATTTACTGTTGTCTAGTGTAAAGAGCATTGAACACGTGATTCGTCTACGCTTGTTTGCCGCTGCTTTCGCGATGTATTAACGGCTTCATCTATAGGAAACACTGGATTCTGAACGGACCAGGACAGCTCTATAGAAGGCGTTTGCAATCAACCGCGCCACTGCTTGGAAGAAATTTAAGCTAAGAACCTTACGTCAAGTCTAAACTGTCGACGTGTATTCGGCCGAGCTGACGAAGTTGACGATGTTGTTCGTTGGGCTGCATGAGCAGACCTTGGCATGCAAATTTCTGGCAGGACTTCCTACCGGAGCAAAGCAACTCATGCGACCTAGCTCAAGCATAGCTTCTTTGCCCCTTAATGACCTGGTAGACACGACCAGGACCATGATGAAGAATACCTATGACATGAGAGAACTGGAAGTCGCTGCTGCACAGTCCACACCGAATGATGATAGACCGTCTCATGGGGGGGCAGCCTGCGTGGTGAAGTCGTGTTATAGATGCAATGGGTAGGGCTACGTTGCGAGGAACTGCCGGAAGCGACTGACAGCTTGTCGCTCCAACTGGTGTAATAAGACTGCTCATATGCTCTGTGATTGTGCGGGAAACGGTGTCGGGGCAAGCTGCCAGCGTCGACCTCTTCCCCGCACAAAAATTAGACGAAGCGCTTCCGACCATTCAGGTCTATATCAACACTGTGCTCAGCACTACTCGATTCCGAGTGCTTTCGCACTATAGTGTACGCGGACCTCTGTCGCACTTGGAAGAAGAAAAATGTTAGGGTGTCCATAATCAGTAGAGAGACGCGGACATGTTGCAGGATAGGCACTGTAAATATTCGCACAAGAGCTGGAAATTCGGTGTAAGTCGAAGCACTAGTAGCGGTTTTTCGAGCGCTACTAGTGCGTCGACATTAGCCAAATTTCCAGTTCTTGTTCTGAGTTTTGACCTGCTTCTAGATCATAATGCCATTAGAGCTTTAGGTGGTGTTCACATAACGCAGACGGAGGCGGTACAGTTTCAGAAGAAGATGCGATTTTGTGCTACGCTGAAGATTGACCAGCCAGATTTTAATGTCAAAATTGACCAGCAACAGAATGCTTGGACCGCCTCATGGAAGTGGTCGGAAAACCAGGAACAGCCAAACTACGAAATGAGGTAACAGAGTACTATGTGCCCGACCAAATGAGACCTGCATACGAAAAGGAACTCCGCGAATGGATCAAGGATGACTTACCCTTATGAGAAAGTGGGACCTTCCTAAGGCCTGATCCCGCTAATGGCGGTTGCTCAGCACAACAAAGATGGCGGGCGTAGCTTTATAAGGTGTCTTCCTGTGGAATCGCACAAGACCACACCGCCCACCGCACATATATGCAAATGAACTGCAGTCAGTTTTTTTTTTAATAAAACGCATGTTGGCAGAGGTGAGGTGGAGAGGCGTGTGCTGGAAGTTACGAGATAAAATTGTGAAGAAGGTAAAATAGTGACGAATTCTATCTGTAAACTTTTGTTTTTCCCCAAAATACCAGCCCATTTATCTGCGCACACACACACACACACACACACACACACACACACACACACACACACACACACACACACACACACACAAACACACGTAAAGAAAATAGTTTTTGTGACATAACAGAAACATTTCTATGAAAGTATATTAAAAATAAAAAAAAGAATATAGATTTCTATGAGCCGTTCAATTTATAATTGTTTATTTTTGAAAAAAAAAAAAACTTACAGACATCGAATTATACTTGGTTTGCCATACTTATAGGTAAATCTGCACTATTCAAATTTTGATATATCGTTTAATTTAAACGCGAAAAAAAACAATTGGGATGCTGAAAACGCACACAGTAAAACAATACGTTGTAAAATGATCTTATGGTTGTCAAAGGTTAAAGTAGATTTATTTGTAAGGAAATTGCGTTAAAATAACTTAAATGTAATACGGAAATGAACGATGTAAAAAAAATGCAGAAAGTATTAACAATTATTTAAATAATTTAAACGCGAAAAAAAAAAACAATTGGGACGCTGAAAACGTACGGAGAAAACAATACGTTGTTAACGAGTCAAATTTGATTAATTTGTAAGAAAATTGCGACAGTATACTTGGAATACAGCACAGCTGCGAAACACCCTCACCCTTCCCATATTGAATAATAATTTTTAAATAATAACGTTAATATTTCAGTGCGCAGGTAAAAATCTGCAAAAGAAGGGATTTGCGTTTATTTGTTTACGTTGTTATGGGTTAATGTTTATGCGCGCATGCGCAACCGGATGTCGTAAACCGGAGAGTGGGTTACATCACTCGTTACAAGGTCATTTGAGTTTTATAACTATATATATATATATATATATATATATATATATATATATATATATATATATATATATATATATATAGCTTAATGCGTTAGAGGAAAAGAGAAAGTTTAATTCCACGAGGGGAGACATATCTGGATAATGCCAGGCTCAACAACCATCATTAGAGTTAATACATTAGAACAACAAGAATATGAAATGAAGTCACAATCTATATATTGGTAGATATAGAATGGATCATTTATTGAGTAATGGAATACAAGCGGTAAAGACTAAGTGAAATTATAGAATGTTGGGGGAAGCTTTATTGAATTATAAATAAAGGAGAAGCTTGTTATATATATAGAACGACGTAAAATAATGTATATGGTCTTTACCATAGTGTTGAGTTTATTTTTAAAGTTAAGTGGTATATGTTTTAGGGTTAAATAAGGGTATATTGTGGCTGTGTGGTAATTCTATTTTAACGGTTTGTGGGTGTCTATTATCTATGGAGTGGTATTTTGAGAGGTGCAACCGATACGGCAAATAGCAACTACAAAATTGCGTATAATTTTGGGAGGGGTAGTTGCAAGGTTATAATATTGCTTTTCAGAGCTCGGTATATGTTAGGTAATATACGGCAAGTGTCTTCGGTTATGATATAGGGAGTGTGGTTATAAGGGGCCGGTAGGAGGATAGGATGGCAATGTCTTTGAGTGCGTTTAACTTGATGAAAAGTTTTTTTGGATACAGATAATTGGCGTGGTGGAAGAGCAAAGAGAAATTTACTTCTTATAAAAATGGTAATAATAGCATTGATAACGGGGTAATAATAATAATAATAATAATAATAATAAAAACAAAACAATAATAATAATAGTAATATCAATACTACTACCATTACCACCACTACTACTTCTAATTATAATAATAATAATAATAATAATAATGTTAATAATAATTACTAGGATGGGAATAAAAGCAAGGGGAACAGAGAAATGGAGGGGTCAAAATAACATGAAAGAGGGATAAGAGGTGAAGGATGAGTGGGCCCGTTAAAAAAAGAATATATATATATATATATATATATATATATATATATATACACACATATCTATCTATCTATCTATCTATCTCTCTTTCTCTCGCTCTCTCTCTCTCTCTCTCTCTCTCTCTATATATATATATATATATATATATATATATATATATATATACACACACAAAAGAAAAAAAAAGAAAAAAGAAAAGAGGTGTGTGTGTATACAATTATATTCACACACATACATGGGAGTAGCCGGCAACTCAGAAGAGTTTGGAGAACAAAAACTTTTAAAAAACTTTAAAACGTCCTTTACTGAGAAAAAAATCTACAGGGGTCCACATAAAATTTATTGATTACCCGATTACAAAAGCCATCAATCTATGTTATTTATCAATAAGTAGTACCTACAAAATCGAATACATACATTCTCGTTTTTAAACATAATTTCTTTTTGGTCAATTACTCAATAAATGAACCAATCTATATCCACCAATATATAATTTTGTGACCCCTGTAGCTCTATTATATATATATATATATATATATATATATATATATATATATATATATATATATATATATATATATATATATTAAGTAAAGTGAAGTAAAGCTCTAGGACATTTCACTATCGAGCTTATTATATATCTAAATTACAACCAGCATTTCCTGTATTTTAATTAAACTAGTAATTTCACCGTTACATTAAAATACACTTAGCTCTTTAGACTATTATTCTAATCTTCTTTAAATTATATATATATATATATATATATATATATATATATATATATAAAATGCGTTAATAAATTCCAACGAAAGAAAGATGTATATTTAAATAAGGGAGTAGTCACACACAATGTGTATTTTTTAACATTATTTTATTATTCCATGTCTTGGTTTTTCATTGAGAATTATGTTTGGATCATTGTAATAATGTTTTTAAGTCATTGAAATCGTTTACGCGCGTTTCAGACGGTCTGTGATGTGTCCTCGTCAGAAATTATTTTCAAATGTGTAAAAATTGCGATTTTTGTAGTTAATTTGAAGTTTTTTCCAAGGGGTGGAGGCTTATAAGTGTTTATTATTCATTGGTATGCTGAATTTTTATTGCTTTTTTATTTGGCTTGTCCAGGGAGACGTTGACCTCGCTGTAGTCGCTATCTCTTTCTGCTAATTTTTTTTTCTTTTCCTTTAGGGTGGGGTAGGGTGTGTGTGTGTTTATGTGTGTGTGTGTGCGCGTGTGTGTGTGCGTGTGTGTGTTTGCTTTTATTGGTTTGGGAATGTGTATATTGTTTTATAGTATTTTGGGGTTATTTGCTTCCTTAGGAAGGCGGCTATGGTCCGAGGTCGTTACTAATGTGTATGTGTGAGGAAGGGGGGATTGCCTCTTCTGAAATAAGGGTAGGGGTGCTTTCATTCTATTTTGATATTTATTTTTTGGATTCTTGGATTTTAGTATTGTGATTTTTCGTTTTAGTCTTATATTATGTTTGTTTAGAAAGAGGGGTGTATTTAAAATAGGGGATTTTTTAATGTTTCTATTTATTTGTCTCCCCATGTGGATATGGCCAGACCCAGGATCGGTTCCTAGTGTGGGGAAGATTTTGTTCCCCAGAGGGGGGCATTGAAGGGGGTATAGGTATGGGAGGGGGATGATCGAAGGGATGATAGTCGTTTCAGTAATGAGGGGGTTCTCCTACACTGACTGAGGAGGGAGCGAGGTGTTGGAACAGATATAATACTATGGTTCTAGGTGTTTCCTAGTGCTGTTGGTTTCGAGGTGAAGTAGGGTTGGTATTGTTCAGTGTGTTGTATTAGAGATAGGGGTGTTATGTCTGTGTGTGGTTGTATGCGCGCACGTGTGTGTGTTTTACTGTGTCGGTTCTGATTTATGTGTGGGTGTGTATAAGTGTATGCGTATGGGTGTGCATGCGAGTGTACCTTGCATTTCATGTTTTTGTGTGATGGTATTAGGTTCTGTTCAGTTTAGGAGTGAATCTGGTGATGAAGTTTTTTTTCCTGAGTAAACGATTTCAATGACTTAAAAACATTATTACAATGATCCAAACATAATTCTCAATGAAGAACCAAGACACGGAATAATAAAATAATGTTAAAAAATACACATTGTAGGTGACTACTTCCTTATTTAAATATATATATATATGTATATATGTATATATGTATATACATATTCATATATATATGTATATATATGTATATATATGTATATATATGTATATATATATGTATATATATATGTATATATATTTATATATATATAACTTAAGTGTTGTAGCAGTATGCATGGAATCAATTCGTGGAATGCTGGTAATTTTAAATTTAATCTATAAGGCATCACTTTACAGTTTAAACGTAACAAAAACTGTATAAATAAACATGAGCAAAATTGTATGTTAATAGCTCTGTT
The DNA here is from genome assembly GCF_053919585.1 of Euprymna scolopes. Taxonomy (NCBI): domain Eukaryota; kingdom Metazoa; phylum Mollusca; class Cephalopoda; order Sepiida; family Sepiolidae; genus Euprymna; species Euprymna scolopes. The sequence continues at coordinate 65,262,452 of NC_136519.1, forward strand.
GTTCTTGAACTAACGCTAATCTTATGAAAATAATCCAGATTAAACCAATAATTATATAAATAGAGGCAAAGTGCATTATTGACGTAACGTATATCATAAAGGCGCTACAATTTCAGCCATTTATAATTAGTATTTACTGATATTAAATTAAAAAAAACTGTTAATAGATTTTAATAGATAAATAACTAATAAAAAATTATGAATGTAACTTCTGTAAATGAAGGCTTTAACACGAAAAACTATGGAATATTAAAAACGGAAGTGTAAACATTGTAGATATAAATAAGCCGTTATCAAGTTGAACATATATATTCCTATTAAAACTATTAAGCATTAAATAATTTTGAATAATACAAACTCATCTATTAAAAAAATAATTATTTGGAATAGTAAGCTTAGTAAAATAGAACGCTGGTATATATAATAATATAAACGTATGTAAGTTTCTGAAGTAAGCGTAGTAAATAATAACATTAAAAAAATAGTAGTGTGATTCGATGACTGACATTTTTCTGCATAATGACTAAGTTTAAATTTGATAATAAATAATTTATAGTCTGGTTAATTTTATTAAATCATGATATTGAAATCAGACTAATAGATAAAAATATTACACACTTCAAATTGAATTATTAAAATTACTGTGAACTTTAAATCTAGCCCCGGGTACCACAGTGGCATAATGTTAGCTTAAAGATAAATTGTAAAACTTAGCTGAAATTATAAAATATTTGATTTTTTAATCTAGAGATAATAACAGGAGTGTTGAAAAGAACATTAAAACAAATTAGCTGCGGACTCAACCTGTGATTAACGGACGTTTGGGAAAACTGAAGCATGTCTAATAGAAAGAAAAAAATGCCGGTGAATTAATATGAGAGAATTCAGAGATGTGTTGTTAGGCAAGTGTGTTTGAATCAAAAATGCAAATAAAGCATGTTTCCTACAATATATATATATATATATATATATATATATATATATATATATATATATGTAGATAAACATGAATACTCGTTTTGTAAAAATATAATCAGATTAATAGTTTCTGCATCTTTTGAAAAATTGGTATTTCTTCGCGCTGATTTAGCGTAGACATGCGAAATTATGATTGATGAACTATTATATAAGTGGGGACTGAATCAACTGTAAGCAATGTGGTACAAATAAAGACTAACATATTGAAAATGAGTAAATGTTTGTATCTGCATTTCTTTAAATGTCATATTTATCAAGAAAAAATAGCAGTATTGAGCTCTGTAAAGTAATGCTTTAAGTTATTTTTTATATCATTAATAACAAAATCAAAATGGGTATTTGATGAGGTTGTTTACGGACATCGAATTCATGGTCGGAACGTTAAATATCTATCTATCAGTATTTAAATATATATATATATATATATATATATATATATATATATATATATATATATATATATACCAATACTAACACCATACTAACCCAAACTAATGTAGTGTACGAATTTATTTGTCCCTTCGACCCCACTCTAAACCCTCATATAACACATACATAGACAACACAACAACACTCTCCCGACGACTAACCTATCATTTATCTGAAATTACTGCCATAAAACAACGCATAACACCCGACGATAGAACCCTACAGTCGACCGACATTAGAAATATCTTGACTAAAAATACTAACATCCAATACCTTAATAACTGCACACGACGACTAACATTACTAGAAGCCTGACTCATAAAAAAACTACAGCAATTTGTAAATCAGATCTCATTTAACACCAGGACAAATATACTAAAAGTATTTAATGACTAACATGAAACTAAATTAATAAACTATAAAATAGGACAATCGAAACTAAAAAAAAGAAAAGGAAAAGAAAACAACAACATCTGCTTCTGGCGATAATCGGATGCACCGACAGAAAGCATTTGAGAAACATATGGCTGAACAATAACTTTGGGCGCCAATATATAATATGCCTGCGAAATTAAAAGGACCGCCTGAAAAATCGAAAAGATATCTAAAAAATCGGAAAAAAGAAATAATTCTCTCGTGTTCAACTATACGTGTCTAATAAATACTAGCTCTCAAAATATACAAATAATTTATGTATATATACACTCTTCTTAAATTGTGAATGTATGGGATTGATGATGTTGAAGGACTGTCAAACATCTCCTGATATGTATACAAACATTCGTTTCATGCACTTTCTTTTCGCTTCGGAGTTGCCTAACTGATATAATGATAATTTGGAAGTATTATATACTCCAATAATAGTGCTGTGCTGAAACAGCTGCGAATATTGTTAATAAAACTTATTATTATAAAATCACAATATGTAGTTGTTCTTGGTGAATCGGGACATTATATATATATATATATATATATATATATATATATATATATATATATATATATATATATGAGTTATTTTTATGTGTAAATGATTTAGCACGTTGTGCTTTCATCTGTTTACGTTAGAAATGAACTCTTAGGTCATTCTTTTGTCCAAGCCATGTAAAACAACAACACCAATATTAAAAAAATGCAAACAAGATATAGGAGGATGAAATATTATCAGTAATCGACCTGAAATATAAAGGCATAATAGAATAATAAAAAAATCTCGATAAAGAGGAAATAATTATAAACTATTTATATAAAATAGACAAAAAATCCGAGAAAAACAAAATAAAAAAATGACTAATATAAGGACTTGGAGATCTTCAACCTCTGAAACAGTTTGGTCTCGGAAAAACTCATTTCGAATCATTTTTCTATTAAGCTATTGTTCGGATTCAATTTTTCACTAAACATTTATTTTCTGTTTGTTAGCAAAAGTCTTTTACGAGGTTCTTTTTGTGAATGCTTTTATTGATGTTTTTGTCTGCTAATCTGACAAATGTTACCAGGCTAATCCATTTATACCTTATCCTTCGCAGCTGATCATTAGTCTGATTTACAATCTAATTCGCAATCAGTCCTTTTATAAAGGTGCTTATGCGTGCACCTATACCCGATGATTGTTATTCAAGAGCTTCATTTACGTATTTGACGCCGTTTTGTTGTTTTATATACATACAAATAAATATATTGGACGTAATGTTTCTTAATATTGATTAAAAAAATATATGTGCTTAGCTAAAAAAAAACACAGCATTTATAATGTTATATTTTATCCAGATACTTACTTTTAACTTATAATGTAACGTTTTAATTTTTTGTGTTTAAAGCTGTCCCCCAATATTGTTATTGATTGAAGGGATTGCTTAGTAAAGACGAACCCTAAAAGAAATTGGCGTTTTCTTTACGGAATCCAAATCAACACTAGCAATCTAATATTTGGATAACATTTGTGTGACGATTTTAGTCAGGATATTATTTAAAAAAAACTATTATATATATATATATATATATATATATATACATATATATATATATATATATATATATATATATATATATATATTAAACAACATGTGTCTACCAAAGAGTGCTCAATGAGTGAATTGGTAGACACATGTTGTTTCATTTGATGTACTTCTAGGAAACTAAACTCTACTGGCGATATATATTAAACAATACAGGTTCAACTTATAGTTCAGTCGTATAATACTAGAGTACTTATTTTAATGTTATCATCCGTAAACAGAGAAAGAAATTTTCCATTACTTACTAAATACCTTTCATTTAAATATAATAATTTCAACGTTTTCCCCCATTAAATGCACATTTTTGATACATGACATATGCAAAATTATGAAATCTCAAAGTATGTCACTGGATAACTAAAACTATCGCATGCACATGTATTACACTATCGTTTTCAGAAGAGTGTTACTTGGGTGAGGAAACCAGCTCCCCGGTGTTAGACACGATATAAAACCATGGGCACCTGCAAACATCAACGAATGCTTATGCCGTCGGCTATAAGCGACTGCCATGGGTCGCTTCTTTAGTCTTCATTCCATGCAGGCAGCGTTTCCGTTGTTAGCATTAAATGGCAGGGACCAAATGTTGAAATTTATCGCCTTACAAAAATAGCGAACGAATTCATTTTTATAAAAATATATAATTTAAATTACATTTAATAACGAAGGAACATATTTACTCGTCGACCCATGTGTGCGTTAAAACTGATATGCGCGTCTGTCACGCACAAGTCCTAACTGTTTAAAAAATAGAATTACAATTCAATTTCCCTCTTCTTCGTCATTTAAGGAGAGAGAAAGGGAATGAAAGAGAGAGAGAGAGAGCGAGAGAGAAAGAGATCGAGAAAGAGAGACAGAAAGAGAGAGAGAGAAAGAAAGAGACATTTTAATGCATATGTTTTGTTGTTTTCAAATTAAGCTATTCGCATACAATGTTGACGTTTCAGGCACCTCGAGTTTCGGATCGTTTTGACTTGATTGAATTCCTATAAACACTTGTCAGTAAAAACTACTTGGTATTTTGTAACATTTTCCAAATCACACACCACATGCATGACACGTTTTCACTTCCCCACAAGTACAGTTTCCCGAATGGGGAGGATTCCTCATTGTGCCACACATGCAACGCACTAGTATCAAGGGTATTGTAAAAATAAAGAACAAAAGAGCATATTATAAGGTAATTGCTGTGAGACCGAAACTTACTTGCATCATGAACTCTTCCAGTACTATATTACAATGTGAAATAACAGAGATCAGTAAAATCAGCAGGAGTACCAGTAGTGCGCAGTGCATACGATTACCCATATTGGACACCATCAGATAATAAGCCGTCATTACCCTTTAGTTTATAGTTGTAACCTGTTGTTAATATATGTTCTTATACTTGATCCGTTTTCCGTGTTTTACTTCTGGGGTCCCTAACTTGGATCAGTTTCTGTGGCGACAGAAAGATTTGAGAAAAGAACTTATGCCGAATCCCCAATGCCTAATGAGCCCCAAATAAGTAGCGATAGAAATATTCGATAATTTCTTTGGGAATTTTCATTAATTCAATAGCGATGGATAACCCGTTTAATCCCACTGTAGTGTTGAACGAGAAATTAAGCTGGCATTACTACATCAACTATTACGTACAAAATAGTATACCGGTTATCACCATCAGTAAAGAACTATTGTTTCGAAACCTTGGAATATTTAATGTTAATAAAAATGTGTCCAAACAATATAACAGCCAATCAAAGTATCGAGAACGATTGCTCTCTCTCACACACACACACACACACACACACACACACACACACATACACACACACACACACATATATATATATATATATATATATATATATATATATATATATATATATATATATATATAACACTTTGTTTACAAGAAACTCACTAACTCAAGAACCGAACTATTACGACTCAAGTTTTCGAAAGAAACTATTTCTTAAACTGCAAACGCAGCAAAGTGATTATAGAAATCATAGAACTGAGTTGAATTTCAACAAATTTCGTGCATAAAATGATTCTCTCCTCAAATTCACCGAGGCGAGTTCTTTTTTCTGTTAAGAAAGTAAGTTTTCACAAAAAAGAAAAAAAATGCCAAACATTTTTGCTTCTGTCTGAAGGGTATATTGTCCTTTCTCTCCTCTCCCATAAAAAGTAGTGTACAATTACAACATCCCCCAACGAGGAACCGAAAATAAAACGGATTACTTGCAAACACTAAGGGAAAAGAAACTGTTGGGCGCATACCAAGAATTTTTTTTTAAATTTCTATCTGCAGTTGGGGCGGGGGTAACAAAAATAAGTGGGGCGAAAATTAAAATGACTACATTAAAATTAACGGAACAACACTATTTCGAAAGACCTAAATCAGCAGAAAGTCCAGTTTAACTAATTATCTGTCCATTTTATTTTTTGTTTGCAAAAATTAAAAAAAGAAAGAAAAAAGAAAAACATTTATTTACTTGCGGACTGTTATCCTGATCTTCATAGTTGTTGTTGTTTTGCCACATTTAGGCCGACTCATCTTCTGGCCTTCTCCAGGTGATTAACGTCGACAGGATAGGCATGTTGAGTCTCGTAACTGTATCATTAGTAATTACTGTATTCGATAGTTGCTGTTATCTCACCACGTTTTTGCCAACTAGTCCTCTGGCCTACTTTGGCTAGGATTGAAACCGCTATATTCAGAAAATGCTCACCTGGAACCTTAAGGACCGAACGCCTTTATCCACTGCGCCATCGAAGTTTTCGTGCTTATCTGGTATTGATTGCCAGGTCCGTACCGAATGGTATTATATATTATTTTTTTGTTATTTAGATGAGTAGTCTGTGTATTTATTTATTTGCGGAGTGTTACTCTCATCTTCATAGTTGTTGTTTCACTATGTTTCGGTCAACTTATCCTCTGGCCTTCTTCTGATGAGTAACTGCGACAGCATAAGAATGGTGATATTGATAACAGACTGCAAATAAAAATAAATAAATAAATGCACACATTACTCGTTTCAATGGATTTCAATAACAAAGATAATATATAAAAAATGTCTGTCTAATTTTTTTGGTACATGGGTCTTCAAAGAAAAAAATATTTGCTGTCATTTTGTTGCGTGTGCTTCGTTTATCTAGTATATTATAAAACCACGTCTGCTTCGTTTATCTCGTATATCATAAAACCACTGTCATATTTTCCCAGCTTAATATGGAAGATTTTGAAGAATAATCGTTCAAATGCTAAAGGTAAAAAAAAAATTCGAAAATTCCACAAACAAAAATCAGATGAAAGACAGCAACAATAGTTTATGAAGTTACATAAAGAATAAATAGAATTTCAACAACTTACACGCTGGAAAATTGAACTACAGCGAAACCAACTTAAATAATTCATTAAATGGTTTTAACACTCTGAAAAAGATGGTTTCTCTCTGAGTAAAATCGCTAACTCGATTGAAACATTTGAATACGTACCAGAGAAGAATAAAACATTTGTGGTTTCTACAGACAAAATGAAGATATTTAAAAGCTAGACCGTGAACAATGGCGTAGTGAAAGAATGTACGTCTGCTAAAAAAAAAACTGGGAATTACGACACATAGTAGATAAATATTACCCAGGAAAACCACGGACTTGGATTTCTGTAATTATTTCCAACAAGTTGAGCTGACTGCCGATGATTTCAAGTGCTTAATCTTTGCACGAAGGATAGCATCAACAGAAGACACTGCTCAGACAACATGAAAACGAACAATGATTAACTCTCCCAAAATTGGCAGAAAACTAACAAAGATTTATTTGTGTCAATTATCATTCAAAAACGATTGAATAGTACAATTTAATCGCCTGCTCTCTTCAAAAATACAAAGGGAAAACCTGCAATAAAAAAACAAACACAAAACACAAACAGATTAAATAAACCGCCTAGATCATGTTACTATTAAGGTAAATGGAATTGGACGAAACTCTGTTTAGACAAAAAGAAAACATATTGCAAAAAATTGCAATAAAATAGTCATAACTTAACTCAATGCTGGTACACCAACAAAACAGGAAAACCCAACAGTAAAATTATGCAAGCTTAATCAGACAACATAGTCGATTGTAATTTAAGAAAATATGTGACTGATATTTTAAATAATTCCATAAAATTCCAGCTTGACTCGAGTTCAGTCATCAACTTGCGTACTAAGCAATTATTAGACAAGCCGACATATAACACATTAAGATTCGTAACTGACGAAAATAGTAACATCTTAGGTGAGGTAAAATTTCCAATAACACTAAACGGAGTTATCAAAAGAACTTTCGGATAATCTGTTCAGGAGTGATTGGATAGAAAATACCAATCTTTAGGAATGATCAATGAGTACATTTTGTCGCAAAATAGAAAGTACAGCCTCCAGTTTGTTACACCTATAAACAGCTCAGACATGTTTTTCTGACAGCCTTGTGAAACGTTCTAAGTTATAATTTTCAAAAACGAAAAACGTTCTAAATTATAATTTTAAAAATGAAAAACGCTGCACAACTTGTATTCAAGAAAAACGAATGTTCCTATCGCGGTTCTAAGGCAGATCAACAAAAATTCTGTTAAAATCAGATTTTACTGAATTAGCAGCAGCTACGGTCCAAGTAAAAAAGAAGTCCAACCAAATACGAATACTTGCAGGACTACTTATATTCTTTTACAAGGCCATAAGGAAATTCTCAACTAATTAAATGATAGAAAAATATTCTTCAAAAGTGATATGTCACATACCTTCAGATAGATGTGGATTAAGGAAGTTTTAAATTGATTTCCATCAACATCAATAGAGGGTTGCAAAAATACAACACACTGATCTTTGGGTCAAGGTCGCGCATACGATTTCCACGTAGGTCATGAATATCATGCTTAACGACCTTGACTATTAATCACCCTGTTTGGATGATATACTGGTGAGCAGTACTGGCACCATACGTGTTCGATAAGTTACAAGAATACGGGTTAAAGTTTAAGCAGGTAAATGCTTGTTCTTACTAGATAACAAATATTTAGATCATATCACAACAAATACTTAGATCATATCACCAATAGTCGTCAGCCGAATCTAGAAAGAGCCAAGGCAATCAAAAACATGCCAGCCCCAGATAACATTCAACCCGTACAATGCTTCCTCTCTCTATTTACCTTTTTTACGAAGAGTTCATTAAGAACATGATAAATTTGAGATAGCCTCTTACTTAATTCTTAATAAAAGACAAACAATATTCATGGATCCCTGAATGCCAATACGCATTCGAATAGATTTTTTTTAAATCCTACTTCGGATTTCTACTTAAATCACTACGACTCTCGTCTTGACATCGTAGTCGCAAGTAGTGCAAACTCATACGGCATCGGCGCCTGCATTCTCGATAAACTGTCAGATGGTTCGCGAAAAGCTTTTTGATTTATACTTCCAGCTGAGAAGTAATATTCACAAATAGAAAGAGAGAATCGTTGTCACAAAGTTCCACAGATCTCCACATGGAAAACGGTTCATACAACAAACAGTTCATAAACCCCGAATAACAATATTAAGCCCCCAAAAAGGTTTGCCAGTCCATACTGCAAATATATTGCTTCATTTGGGAATGATTCTCTGAAAGTACAACTTCAAGATCGCTTTCTTAACATCTAACATCAATTCATAGTCAAAAGTACGAAAGTTTTCATAGACTCCATCATGGCTACACTAAGAACGATTTGCAAAATTAAAAACATGATCGCGAATACACTCAAAAAGCTCTTCGTGACTTTGGCCGACATTTAAAAAAATGTCTCTGGAGGATGAATTCATATGAATACAATCCATCAAAAATAAATTCACAATAAAGACAAATTGTGCCTGAAGTTTTCTCCCTCTGTGATGATGTCCTTCCTGCATGTGATTCCAAACATCGTACAAAGAAACATCCTCAGCGATTTTTACACAGGACATCCGGCTAAGAACTGTACGGAAAGTTCCATGCGCTGCTCTGTATAATTGCCAAACATGGATAAAAACATAGCAGACAGTATGGAATATTGAAAGACATGCACGTTTGCAGCAAAATCCCCAACTACAACGTGCAAATTATGGCCAAACTTAAGCCACGGATAGTAAAAACTCATGTTAATTTTGCAAAATCTTTAGACAAATATGTACATTATTGTTGTGAATGGCCACTGAAAATGGGCCGATGTCCTACAATCTGAAAATCTGACCACCAGCTGCACGATCACATTTTTAGACAAGCTATTCGCGCGTTCTGGTTGATTATGGACTGACAGATAACACCAATCATTTCACAATTGCAAATCATATTAAGTGGATTACAATTCCTCACTAGCAACAACATCGAATAGTCGAGAGATTCACAGACATTCTAAAGGGGATTTGAAAAAGGGCACTTAGTAGATCGACAGAAATAGAATTGAAACAGTTCCAGCATTTGTATAGGATAACACCCGAACACGCTTATGGAATGCTCGCCTGCAAAAACAATGTTCGCAAATAAATTCAAATCTGTCTTCGATAAACTCCTTCGACGGTAAATAAACCATCTCGCTCCATAAGAAATAAAGTCGTTTCAAGGCCCACAAAAACAGCATTATATTCTGTGTAATAGGCACCATCAAACCAATGATATAAATACTTCAGAGACTGAAAGAAAAACACCATGTAAACCAGGCCAGATAATGCTGCCAAAATGAACGGAGGTGTCAGCACAATATACTTGCGAAGAGCCGATCGACGTAATATTCGGTCATTTCTAAAGTGGCATGCGCCGAGTTCCTCCCGAAGTGCAACTTTCGGGAAGAAAATAAAATTTTACGCAAGCACTCGACATCAATCACAAAGGGAAGAAGTATTAAAAGTTCTATTTTTCACCTGTTTTTTCTTTCTTTCTTTTCAGAAAACTTACCTGCATCATGGACACTTCTAGTATTATAGTACGATGTGAGATACATACTAAAGGGGGTATATCGTAATATCGTAGAACCAGCAGTTCTAGAAGTGGGCAGCGCGTACGACTACGCATATTGGGCACAGGATAGTAAGCTCTGCTTACCCTTTATCATATTCTTGTAACCTTTGGTTTATATAATTGGTTTACACCTAATTAGTGTTCGTATTTTCCTTCCATGAACCCACAATTTGGTCCACATAAGTAATTTAATAAATTATGTATAGATGTTATGTATATAGATCAACAGTAACCAGACGTAAGCAGAATCTATATATCTATAAAAGTGAAATTGTCTGTGTGTACATTTTCCAACGAAACTACGCTGTCAATTTTCAGTGTACAGGCTCGAGATTTGATATAAGGGTTACTGAGATTTGGGAAAATCTATATAATCGGCTTAAATTTGATTGTCAAGGGGTCAGGGTTCAATGATCTGACCTTTGTAAACTCTGCCTAATTCCTCCGCTAATTTTAGGTCAAAACAGTTGAAATTTTAGATGTAGGTTACGTGGACATGACCCACATTTTTCATTAGATTTTAGCCTATTAAGGGGTAAAAATTGGGGTCAAGGTTTGAAAAAAATATGACCTATATGGTCTACCAAATTACTCAGACAATTTTGGCCTAAACATTTGAAATTTTGCATTAAGTGTATTCAGACATAGGGAGCGCCGTTAAATCCGTTTTGGGCCGAGAATTTGACTGCCAAGGGGAGAAAGTTAAAACGGTTTTACCATTGCGCTCGCTGGAAAACTATTTATTCAATTTTAGGTCTGAATATTTGAAATGTTACCTAAAGGTAACAAAAAAAAAAATGTCAAAAATGTTAGTTATAGTTATCGGTAAGTGAACATGTCAAAAATTTGTAGTTTTAGTTATCGGTAAGCGAACCAGACATGCTCAGTAAGAAAAGGGCAATAAAAGATTAGAAATTTCATAAGTGATTGGAGAATTAAATTCATATATAATGCAGTATGGACCCTCTAGCTCCTCTATTACATTTTATCAAGTTTTTTTAAGTGAATAGATTTTTTCCTTTTCTTCTGTTTTCATTCGAGGACTTTCCTGAGGAAAGCAACCTTCCTTTACGTAACCTGATGAGAACTTCTGCTTTTCGCCGACGCAATAGTCGTCACCCTGTGAATTTGTTTATATCAATAAAAATATATCTTGCTCTTTTTTATTGAAAATTCCAAATAACCTCGTTAAATGTATAGGTTATCCCCCTTGAATACCTATAACGTGACACACACACACACACACACACACATATATATATATATATATATATATATATATATATATATTGGATACATATATTAGGTTTTGGGTATATATAGGATGATGATTGCAACGTCTTGTCAGACGAGTGCCACTCCCTCAGACATTTAAAATCCATGAGCCTAAATGCCTGAGGGAGTAGCTATACAAAGATGATGTTACAGAGTCTTAGCTTTGTACGAAAGCAAAGTCTCTCTCTCGGTTCGAAATGTTCAGATCCAGCAACAAGCAAGAGCAAGATAGCCAGCAACCAATTAAACTGCAGACCAGCTTAGTGCGGGTACTGGTCTCACGCTTTGTTTTTTAAATCAGAGATTTGCTTCTCCTAGAAAGGTTGCCTTCACCACGGCTTACGGGATCCCTCTCCACCCCAATACACATATACATACGCACACACACATACACACACACAAATATACACTGTGCTAGTTGGCCGTTGACTAAGAAAAAGAGTTCATTCGCCTTTTGGAGGGTCTTGTTTTTAATCATTCAGGGAGACTAGCCGCCCTCCTCACCAAACAAGTCTGGTGGGGGAACCAGTTTAGTCGCTGGTGCCCCGACCATGAGGCAGGTATTACTGGATTACATGGTACCAGTACCATATGACATAACCTGGGTATATATATATATATATATATATATATATATATATATATATATATATATATATATATATATATATATATTTAAATAAGGGAGTAGTCACCAACAATGTGTATTTTTTAACATTATTTTATTATTCCGTGTCTTGGTTTTTCATTGAGAATTATGTTTGAATCATTGTAATAATGGTTTTAAGTCATTAAAATCGTTTTTACGCGCGTTTCAGACGTTCTTGGAAGCGTCCTCGTCAGAAATTATTTTCAAATGTGTTGGAGATCTAAAAATGGTGATTTTCGTAGTTTATTGGAAGTGTTTCCAAGGGGTGGAGGCTTGTAAGTGTTTATTATTCATTGGCATGTTCAATTTTTATTACTCTTTTATTGGGCTTGTCCAGGCTGCTGACCTGGCTGTAGTCACTCTCACTTTCTGCTAATGTTTTTTTTTCTTTTCCTTTAGGGTGGGGTAGGGTGCGGTGTGTGTATGTGTGTGTGTGTGTGTGCGTGTGTGTGCGTGTGTGTGTTTGCTTTTATTGGTTTGAGAATGTGTAGCCTGTTTTATAGTATTATGAGGTTATTTTCTTCCTTAGGAAGGTGACTGTGATCCGAGGTCGTTACTAATGTGTATGTGTGAGGAAGGGGGGACCAGCTCTTCTGAAATAAGGGTAAGAGTGCTTTCATTCTATTTTGATATTTATTTTTTGGATTCTTGGATTTTAGTATTGTGATTTATCGTTTTAGTCTTTTCGGGTATTCCTTATATTATGTTTGTTTAGAAAGAGGGGTGTATTTAAAATATGTATAGGGGATTTTTAATGTTTCTATTTATTTGTCTCCCCATGTGGGTATGGCCAGACTCAGTATCGGTTCCTAGTGTGGGGAAAATTTTGTTCCCGAGAGGTGGGCAATTGGTGGGGGTATAGGTATGGGAGGAGGATGATAGAAGGGATGATAGTTGTTTCAGTCATGAGGGGGTTCTCCTCCACTGACTGAGGAGGGGGCGAGGTGTTGGAACAGATATTTTACTATGGTTCTAGGTGTCTCCTAGCGTTGTTGGTTTCGAGGTTAAGTAGGGTTGGTATTGTTCAGTTTGTTGTATTAGAGATAGGGGTGTTATGTCTGTGTGTGGTTGTATGCGCGCACGTGTGTGCGGTTTTATGTGTCGGTTCTGATTTATGTGTGGGTGTGTATATGTGTATGTGTATGGGTGTGCATGCGGGTGTACCTTGCATTTCATGTTTTTGTGTGATGGTATTAGGCTCTGTTCAGTTCAGGAGTGAAACTGGTGATGAAGTTTTTTTTTCCTGTGTAAGTAAATAAAAATAATTGTCTGTTTGGAAGATTGGCATTATTTTGAAGCTGTTTCTACTGCATGTGTGTACGTGTTTTGAAACATAAAGTTGTCTGTTATCTGCAATTTTGATGTTGCTCTTATGTAAGGCCACTCTATTGCTGAAATTTTTTTGTGGCGCCTATGTAGGATTTGTTGCATGTTGTGCATCTTAGTGCATATACTACATTTCTGGAGGTGCAATTTAGATCCTTTTTATTTTGAATGTTTGTGCTGGGTTTTTGAATGTGTATGTGTTACCTTCTATTAATATGTCACATACTCCACATCGCGGTTTGTTACATTTTGTAACCCATTTTGTAGTATGTGGGACGAGTTTTGAGGAAGTTAGGATATATATATATATATATATATATATATATATATATGCATATATATATGTATATATATATACAATAAATATATATATACTATATATACAATATATATACACACACACACATATATATATGCATATATATATATATATATATATATATATATATATATATATATATACCCAAAACCTCTGGCCTGTGTGCTTAAACTTGCTGTTATGGTTTCAAATTATCTGAAATGACAGCTAGGGGAGACTTAATTCCAAATAGCTCTCATATGTTACATCTCTCATCTTTTGAAAATACGGTAGGTTTATGAATATCTCCAGTTTCAAATAATACTTATAAATTGTGAAATTTAGTTTCTGTATGAAAACCAAAGAAGGGAGATATAATATATGAGAAATATTTGGAATCAAGTTTCCTCTTGCTGCCATTTCAGATCATTTGAAACCATAACAGCAATTTTAGTGTCCCCTATTTCAAGGCCAGATATTTTAGGGAAATATAAACTGTTTTATAATTCATATGTAAAACTAGGAAACACATGACTACGATTACACAATTTGTAAAGGTGCAGTATCTTTCCACTCTCTAATAGTCTTTTAAAATTCCCATAAGCTTCCAAGGGTGCTAAAAGCGCAAATAACGTTTAAAATTCCAAGAAACGAGTAGTTTCTAAGACATGAAAAGATTATCATTTCAAAATGCTGGGTATCACTGTTCTATATAAACTTAACGTAAAAGGAACATCCACTTTAAATAGTCATCTTTTTGGGGAGGAGGGTTTTTTTATTATGTTTTAGGGGTGGTGTTTCTTTGGTAATTGGGGGGACGTAGGCAAACACAAAAACTACTTTTAAACACTTTTTTTTATGTTTAGGATGTGCTGAAAATGAATATCGCATTTAAATTTGCGGTAAATAAATCTTTTTCCGGTATTAAGTAATTTTTTATGTTATATGTAGTCGCAATTGTTTTACGCGCAAGCGCTTATTTTTTTTATTAATACCCGGAAAAATACTTATTTTCGGAAAAATTGAATACGATATTCTTTTTCAGCACACCCGAAAACCTATCGAGAACAAGTTTTTTACAGTAATTTTTGTGTTAATCTTCCAGGCCATTATTAACACCACCTCTAAAAAAATAACAGACACTCTCCGAAAGGTGGCCACAAAGTGAGTACTCATTTTACGTTAACTTAATATAGAAAGTGATTCTCTACTATAAGAAACTACAATCTATATCTATATATCACGAAAAGTGAAAGTGTATGTCTGTTTGTCTGTCTGTGTACATTTCCCTACGCAATAACTCTGCCAATTTTCTGTCTACAGACTCGAAATTTGATGGACAGGGTATTAAGATTTGGGAAAATATTTGTAATCCGTTTTGGGCAACAAATTTGCCTATTAAGGGGTCAAAATTAAACGATTTGGCCTTTAGAAAACTCTACCAATCTCCTCCGCCAATTTTGGGTATAAACAATTGAAATTTTAGATATAGGTTCCTTGAACATGGATCTAACTTAATAACTTTATTTGAGCCCAAAACAATACATTTTAAGGGGTCATCATAGGAGTTAAAGTTAAAAGATTTGACTTCTGTGGTCTCTACCAAATTATTCAGACAATTTCTGGTTTACACATTTGAAAATTTACATAAAGAGTATTCAGCTATAGAGCAAGCTTCGTAATCGGTTTGGGTCAAAAATTTGAGCTACGAATGTGTAAATATATGTATGTATGTTTGCATGTCTGCTTAAAACTTACGACAGATGCGACGGATTTTCAGAAGATCAGTGTCGTTTTGAAGCTTGACCCTTCCGAAAAATTGCTTAAAAACAGTAATTTCTTCATCATCAACTGGCTCCTTTTCTATAGGGAGGAGCCTTAATTTAATCCTACGTCACTTCTGGTGTGGCGGTAATTGTAACAGGAAAGATGTCACGTTTTCCCCATTCATTTCCTACTACCACCACTTTTTGTTGTTGAACACACACCTCCAAACACCCGGGCAATGCCGAACACACATGCTTGTATATATATATATATATATATATATATATATATATATATATATATATATATATATATATTTATATAACTTTTGTTCCTTCAGTTATAATCGAAACCGAAACCAAAACTTATGAAAAATTCTTGAAAACTTATTTATAAAAAATAGATTACCTAAGTGCCCTCGGCTAATATCGAAACCGAACCCAAAACTTATGAAAAACTTTTAATAAGGATGGAAGTCCATAGCAATTAAACGGTAGTAACTCGGATGTAAGCGTGACACATAAAATAAATAACACATACGCTATCAACTCTGTAAACTTTGACTTGTTGGCAGTAAAATTCTCGCCTAAAACCGTGATACATGTATAGGTTATCCCTCTTGAATGATAGTACTTTCCATTTTAAATTGAAAGCATTAAGGTGCATAATATATTTTAATAAAGCTGCCTGGTTTTCTTTACATACATTTTGAAACAGTACTTATGTGTGGAGATTCTGTATTTTATGTCCAGATGTGGACGCGAAGTAAATCGCATTTTGGTTAATATATTTATAATGATTGTGTTCATCTAGTTAAAGAGTGCTATTCGATAGCAATACGTTCGGTTGTATTTGACTGGTAGATGGGTTAATGGGTGGTGTTGTCATTGATTTATTGTGTGCTGGAATTAGTCTCCTATATATATATATATATATATATATATTAAAATATATATATATTAATATATATATATAGTTATATATATATATATATTTGTGTGGAAATTTATCTTTTTATAATGTATATATCAATCCTTATTTAAGAAACTCAATATAATTACAGAGCAATATAGAGAATAACTGACAAAAAAGTTATATTCCAAAATTCGTGATGGTGACCAGTTTAAAATGTATTCCTTTAATTCAGTTGACTTATACAATTCTTGACAGAAGACTAATATAGTTAAAACTATTATAAGTTCTAACAATGCAAAAATAAACAAAGAGTAGGAGTATTATTAAATAATAAATAAACAAATGTATGAGGATTATTAAAGAATCAAAACAATGAAGTGAATTCACTTTGCAATTGGAGGAATATTGACGAATGCCCATTAGAAGGTCAATGGCACATTTCTAATGTAGTGTATAAATGTGATGTAACAGATAATAACAGAATAAGAACATATATCGGGGCCACAGATTATAGTTTAAAAAAATCATATAGCATCCTTCAAAATACGACATATCAACAATAAGAAGAAAACCACGTCATTAGCAAATTGGATTAGGGAATTAAGGAAAAACAAAATTGAATGCAAATTGAAATTGTCTATATTGGGTAGTGCCAGCAAATACTCACCAAACAAGACGGATCGATGTAAACTTTGAAATCTCGAATCGTATCATATAATAATATCCAAAGAAAACATTTTTAACAAACGCCAGGAAGTAATTCAAAACTGTGTACATAAATCAAAATATGCATTATCGCGATTAAAACCTGATTAGTAAAATTATTAAATTAAAATTGAATAAACAAACTTAGCAAGTGAAGTTAATTTTGATTTATTGAGACAAAAATGTAAATAAATAAAGTTGAGAATAAAAATGAAAATAATAAAAGTAAAATGATAAAAGGTAAACAAATCTAAATTAAATATAACAGTTATTTTAAAGATCATTTAAACAGTAAATAAAAATGGAAGGGTATGAATGTTTATGTCGTACTATTTAGAATAATCCTAACATATCATAATAGGATATAATATAAATAGTATTATATTTTATAATAGTAATTTGTAAGTGGTTTAATTAGATATAATAAGTAACCAATGGGCTTAAATGAAACATGATTCTGGAAATTGATAAGAAAATAAATAAATAAATATTATATGTAACTACCTTAATAGCATAATTTAAAGTAATTTCCATATGAAGTTAAATATTTTATATAAATATAATTACCTAATGAACATAAATAAAATAAACAAAACTTTATAACCTTGTTAGATAGGCCTAATGGATTTAGATAATGATAGCATATAGGATGGCAAAATATATATCTAATTAATATTTAATATGAACAATGACGGTAAGTATGTTAATATATTTCACATAATATATTATTTTACTGTGGCGTGATAAAAAAGAGCGTACACCTATATTATACAATTTGCCGTGGGGGAAGAATTAAATATTAAATTAGTATAGGGAAGAGAAATGAAGTATGATATTATTACTTAGTTTGATAGTAATGTTAGTAGATGGTAAAGTTGTGTTGTTAAGTAAGTTAATTTATGGATCAGAAAAAAAACTAAATGGTAATAATCATAATATTAAAAATATATTTATAGTAATCAGACTTCAAATATTGATCTAAAAGTAAAATACATATGATGCAATAAGTGATTATTTATTGATTGATGAGTAGTCTCAAATGTATAAGCCAACTAGTTTAATTATTATAATGAATGTAAAAATCAATGTTATAGTTATAATCTATTGAAAATCTATTATGATAAACTATATATTTTTTAATATATATACTTATTAACTTTAAGTCTATGAATTCATTTCAGGATTATTAGTTCAATTTAATAAAAAAATAAAATATAAAATAAAAAATGAATAAATGATAAATAAATAAATAAATAATTATATGAATATTACTTTCGCTATAAATAATAATGATGACCCTGATATTGATAATAATATGGATAAGTATATAAATAAATAGTTAAAATTAAAGTAACTGTAAGTAACTAATTAATTTATAATTGAGCATTAGCAGATACGAAGTATAACCTTATAACTCATGAGTATCGTTTGAAATAATGTTTAATACTAAAATTTTATATTTAAAACAATTAGTGAATTACTTTATAATATAAATCGATTTAATTATTAAACAATAATATTAAGTGAACGACATTAAACCCATATTTAAATTACTTATTAGTTTAATATGGATGTCTATGCGTTGTGAATGCTTATAATATGAATGTTAAATAAATAAATAAAGTTATTATTTGGTTAGATTTGTTCCAAAGAAAGTTACTCTGCCTCACTTTAATTATGTAAATCTAATTATTTACGATGTAAAGGAGTTTTCAGATTGTTTTTAAACTTAACAAAACGTAAGAATAGTTTTTGAATTGTATGATTTTAAAACTTATAAATGTAATGATTAATTAGCTTGATTATAATAGCTAACAGAATTGAATTATGTATGGTTTTCAAATCATATCAATTGACTAGTTATGCCAACCGAAATTATAAATAGTTGTTTAGCTTAGTTTGGTTTCGTATACTCAAACATGTATGATATTATTTTGATAAGTATGTATACACAAATTAGGATTAATAAATTTACTAATTACCGAATAGAATAATTTGCTAGAAGATTCATAAACTAATTTAAATTGTTAGTACGAACCATTGGGTTTAATGACTTTGTGTGATAAAAATTCAATATAGCGTATTGGAAAAATATAAAGGTATTTGCAGCTTCTCTTCCAATTTTCGGATTTTAATCACGTCAAATCTCACTTTATTTTCTTTTGACGGAATGATTTTTACTATTTCTTCTGGTGATTTAAGGGCATTATAGATTCACTGATTGATATAATAATCAAGTGATTGATTTTGCACGACGAAACAGATACTGGCAAGAATTGTATTAGTCAACTGAATAAAAGGAATAAATTAGAGGATGTTCAACATCACGAATTTTGGAATATAACTTTCTGTCATTTATTCTCTCTCTCTCTCTCTCTCTCTCTCTCTCTCTCTCTAATAATAGTTATGTTTAAAAGTTAAGACCGTGATATGTATCACATAACCTTTAATCTACAGAGTAAAACTTCCAGGTATAACGATCGTTTTTTTATTACAAATGTTTTGCTTGTGAGTTCCTTTTTAATATCTTATTATATACTACCCACATGAAGAAAATAGTCCTGCTAAGAAATGTCCATAGAAAACACGCTTTTTTAGCTAAACTCTTATTGATTATTGGTCAAAGAATTGATTATAAAATAAGTAATAAGAACATCCCCCCACACACACACATATATATATATATATATATATATATATATATATATACATACATATAAGTAAACAAGAATGGAAAATGAAGGTAATATATATACATCAATATATATATATATATATATATATATATATATATATATCAATATATATATATATATTGATATATCAATATATATATGCCATTGAATAAATCTCTCTATATAGCATTATATAGTTTTATACCTTCATTTCCTTTTCTTGTTAACTCGTAAATAAACTCCAATACAATTTTGTTAAGCTTTGTATTATTCCGATAAGTCTCCTCTAAAAGAATTGAATTCATTCTATTTCCTTTACTTCTTCACACATACACACACACACACCCATATATATATATATATATATATATATATATATATATGTATGTATACATACATGTAAAGAAGTGGGAGATCTAAAGAACTTCTTTTTGTTCGTAACTTGTTCTTAATATTAACCGTTTTAATCTTCTCTGGTTTTCACACACTTTCGATTATGGACACGGTAGCGCCTGTCGTGTTTTATGTATTTATCAAGCCTATTTCAAATTCTAATCATTAATAGTTTTCTGGGAATATCCGTAGACAAGGAAAGAGAAATATTGTTCGTATTTCGTATTCGGAACAACTGAGCCGGGCCAAGACTGGCAAAAACTCGACGTCGAGGACCGATCGATGTGTAAACGCCTTTGAGCTTTTTCTAACTGAATTTAGTGTCCCCGTAACGTGACAGAAATCAGGGGATTTTATTGGCCAAAATACACCACCCAGAACCCCATAGCTTACTTATATGTTGCATTGATTCTTTACCTCCACATTTCCTGGAGTCGAACTGTGGAACTGTGACAAAATGGATGGACCAGAAAATGATGTGCAAAACTTGATTTCCTCAGAATCAAACGTCTACAGATCGAACAGGAAACGATGGCGCTAAATGAATTTTTCACTGAACGTGATTACGCGGAATTCTTTTATTTATTTTATTCCCGATTTCCCTTCTAGAACATTATCAGCTCTTCGTTTCGGATGGACAGAGCATCCAGCGTGAGTATCATTTGTTCGGATGTGCGCAGGAATAAATGCCGTGAAAAGGAAACAACGTGAGGATGAATTTCAATGGAGTTACCCATGTAACTATAGGATGTACAAACCAAACCGAATGGAGCTGAAAGTTATTATGTCAAAGTGTATGGCGAAAAAATTAGAAAAAAAAAACTAAAAATAGGAACGGATACGTTTTTTTTTAAACTTAAATTAAACACCGAATAAGAAACATACAATTCTAGACTGTTTAGCTTGTATTGACCCTTAGAGTAAATGTGGTATTATAGTGATTGAAATGATTCAAGGTAAGAGTCAAATAGACATTTGTATAAGTGTTGACTAACGATGCCTAACAACATCATGTTGGTCACACTTTTAATGACTAATTTGTTACACTGTAATTTTTTTACCTCATTAAAATGAAATAATTAAAAGTGTAGTGTATGCTCTGATGTAGAGCTTTATCATTTATATGTAGCTGAAACTTGTTGGACCAATCGGGAATACAGTTATGTGTATGAAATCTTGATTATTTATGCCATTAACGATTGGATTATTAACTGGCTTACTTAAGTTTTAGCAATTTTGTTTTATCGGTCAAAAGTCGCATATAGTTTTTCTATGCAGTTTGAATGGCAGCATTAAATGTTCATTCTGTTCATCGGTATGTATATTATTGTCCCTTCATTAAACTATGTTTTTTAGTCTGTCGTTTAAAATTTAAATAACAAGGTTGGATTTGTCCGTGTCTACACCGGTTAGAAGCTCTGATTATGCATTGACCGGTTACGCTGAAATTTCAAGTATCATCATTTTTTTGTTAGCCTGTCAGAATTAAGTTTGAAAAAGCATTTATGTGCAAAGATGTTATGCAATTCTTCAGTCGCAAAAGCTATCTGTACATGCTTGCACGCATCTCGATAAACATATTTCTTTGTAAGTATGCCGGTTTGTAACACTTAACTTTCTAATAGCATTTTCTCGATCTGTAGCACTTATGTTGAAAAAAAACCCGTATCTTTACGTGCGTACATACATCTCTCTAAAAGGCGCCGTTTATTCGCCCATGCTTAAGTTTGAAAATCTATTTTCCGATCTCTTCCGATCAAGTTTAACTATTATTTTCGAAGGCATGTTCGCATAAATGTAAACGTGTCTTTCTTTTCCTCGGTCTGTCATGTTTACGTTTGCAATATCTTATTCATCTGCAACAACTTGATTGCAGTTGTGCATCATTTTCAACATTAACCGCGCAAATTGAATAGTCCTATCTTGTTTTTATGGATTTCCGTTTTTATGGATTTCTGGTTTTATAATACCTAGCCCAATAGCTTCAGACTCTAGGTCGTTTACCTTTCCGAGTAAACTAAGTGAAACCGACTCTGGCTGGAGAACGCCTCGGCTGACCCCTACACAAACGGCGTCCCTGTTAATAGGCAAAAGCAACTGTTTAATCAGAGAATTACTTCCATGCTTTGTGGAGACACTGCGCGAAATACACAAATGGAAATGGTAAAATTTATTCGTAGACATGAATCGAGGGGGAGATTCACGCGCGTCAGACGTTAATGTCCAAACCGAGGACACCTCGACGCCCCTGTACCCCCCAAGAGACTCCCTGCCACCCATAACCATAACCCTAATTCCAAAACCGGCATATCACCGGGGAGAAGGCAAGTCGGTTTATCAAACTAGATTTCGCTCAGAATATTTCTTCTACGTCTTCACACTTTCCATATTCCATCGTACCCAGCGTTGTCCGGCTGTTTTATTTTACTTAATTTTTGTTTCGCTTTTTTATGGCGTTCACATTGTATTTTTAATTACCTACTTATTCTGTGGAATAAATATCATTTTAATATTTAAAACTAATTATGGAGAGATTATTAAATAATAAATCATTAATTGAAATTGCCATAAAATGTTAGCCAATTTCCTCAGGGAAGTGATGTGTTAATCTTTAGAATTAGTGTCTAAATAGATATGTTTAATGCAAACGCGTAAGTTATATATTTTAATGCTTTTAAATTATTTCACAAATCATTCCGTTAATTTCAGAGCTCGTCAAATAAAAACATACAGGGAATTTCTTCATCTTCAAAGTAATGTAGGTTCGCAACAAGAGATGCCATACACGAATGTATTATATTTAGACTAATAGCCACTATTTTATGTAACTTTAGAAGGATATTTTACACACATTTAATCGTTAAAATTTAATTCTATATTTCATCCTAGCAACATCACCACAATCGCAACCATCTTTAGAGGATGTAGTTACTATTTTTCTTTCTTAATATCAAGTCCTCCTACCGCCTTTGTAAACACCAGCGGGAAATATATATACATCATACATATATTGTGCTTGCACACTTCGTAACTTTATCATGAAGTAATTGACATAACATTATATTTCCGATTTCCGATTCAAAAATAAATTCTCCCTAGACTAATTCCGCTCACTTTGATTGGCTGAGATCTGACCATTCCTATACACATGATTTACGGCATTCGCATGCATTTTAATATGGCGTCGCAGTGATACCTGCTTTGTTCTCTGAATAAAATGCTGCGTTCATTTTCTCATATTTTAGTTTGTATTTCTTCTTTCTCTCCCTATATATATCATTCACAACTCTCTTTCTCTTTCTCCCACTCTCTTTTTACATTTCTTTTAATGCCGAAGAAAAAATATTTCACATCGATGGCGAAGAAAAACACAACACACATTTGTTGCCTCTCTTTCTTAGTTGCTCATTTTGTACAATAATAAGTTATGTTTTTCAAGCATTATGCTTTTGTTTAAAAATGTACCTTATTGAAATATATTTTATTTATTCTTGCGCAATCTGTTATGATAATCGCCAATTTAAAAATAAATGTTTAAGCAATATCATTTACTGGATTTGTATTCATTATGTTGTTTGTATAGATTATTTTTTACATATGTAAAATATTCACGATTTAAAACTGTAAAATATTTTTATAGGTAACTCTATTTTATGTTTATTTTTCACGCCATTATAATAAAATATATAAGAATACGTCTGCTTTTTATCAATTGAGTTTTTAATCGCATATATTTTCAAAGAATATGTTTCTTTAAGGTAATATGTTATATATTTTGTTAAACTTTTTTGATATTTTCAATATATTATTTAAAGTAGCATAATAAAAACAATGAATATATCATATTTTTTATAGTTTTAGCTGTTTAAAAAAGTGAATGTGAAACAGTTTTAAAAACGTGAATATTTCACGTATGTTAAAAACATTAAATTCAAACAACATAACAAATACGAATCCAGTAGATGATATTGCCTAATCATTTATTTTTAAAGCAACGACGATCCTAATAGATTGCGCAGGTTTAAATAAAGTATATTTAACTAAAGAACTAAAAAAACGTAACTATATTTTAAAACAAAAACGTAATTATATTTGAAAAAAAAACGTAAATGTGTTTGGGAAAATATATTAACAAAATGTATCTTAACATTTTGCCCAAATATATAAGTAAGCAGTTTTGAAGAATAGAGAAAGTATCGTATCTATTTTGTGCTTCTATAACTCAGTTTAGAGACCTGCCGCACAATTACCGATTTTTCATACCGATTACCTACGCTGCAGTTGTAACCTTAATTTCCTTATATAGAGAAACAATTATTCGTTATATGCTCGTGTTTTCACTAATGTTGAATTCTGTTGAGTATTTTATGTAATTTTCTTTTTCAGACTGATTCTCGAGATTACACATACGTAAACTTTTGCGTGTGTACATTAGTTCCACCACCACAATTTTCTTTAAAATCACAACTTTTATAGAATTTAAACTATGCTGATTTTGAGACAAGCATTTATATAAACAGCTGCATTATGCACTTGAATTCGTTGGCTGCCATGTTTGTACGGATGCGCGATAAACAAATTCACCTCTTTCCTATCTCCTTCTTACTGACACTGCTACCCTCAACGTTTTTGTTAGCATCTGCGGATGGGTATGCTGAAAATGATTATCACGGTTAATTTCGGGGAATGATCCTCCCCAAGGGGGTTATCCGGAAGCCGTTTTTCCATAGAGATGTTGCTGGTGTCTATTTTTACGCCGCAAAATGAGGAGGTTGATGGTGCATATTTCGAAAGCCGACCTTAACATGGGGAGTTTGAGATGTCTATTTTAAATGTTGTTCTCAAGGGGATGAAGTAAAAATTGTTTTGTTTTACACGTGAACATAAAATGGCATGAAACTGGAATATACTTTAATACTACTAGTGGAGGAGTTGAAAAAAAATGAGGATTGAAGAACAAACAAAAGCAGCCATGGTTTCTACTACTGCTGTTTTTTACCATTAATTTTCTAATCGACAATGTTTCGTAATTTTAGTCATTCATACTGATTTACGCATTTCCTTCATTTTTTTTTAAATCAAACATTACCTGCATGCTATTGCCCCAAATCATCACTAATCACCAGTGAACTCCAGATCATTTCATTTCGGCTATGGCCACCAATGTCTGCAATTGTTCAGGAACTACAGTGCCCACCAGCAACAAACGTAGTTTACGTTTTTGAGCAACGCCACAGGTCCTGTTTGTTGAAAATAAGTAATTCTTTTTATATTGACGTTTTTTCCACATTTTGAAAAAAAAAAATTTGCGAAGAAATATTTGACATAATGTACATTAAACCTCAAGTGGACATTGTGTTTTCTCTTCTGTACGTCACAAATAAGATTTTTTTTGTTTTCAACTGTACAAGTACATTATTTCTTACGTAGAATACTGTACAAGTACCCTATTTCTAACTTAAAATAAAACTACTCAATGCCTTTAGGTATTTCTTGTTGTGCTTACATTTCCGTACGTTACGGTTAAGACTTTATTATTCATATGAGGGATATACAGTAGAAGCACATTATTTCTTATTTCTCAGTGATTTTGTATGATTTCCGGCGGAAATGTTGCTGGTGGACAGGGTTGTAATAGCTGCGACAGTGGTGTAAAAAAAGCTCGGGAAATAATACTGGCTGGTGAAAACCAAATTATCTGAAACAATTATTTATTAATATTTTTGGAATAATCCATTTTCATTCTAAGAGAATTCCGATTTATAACGGTCTAGATGATTCTGAAGATTCTATTTCTACTGTACTGGATGTTCAGGATTATACCGGTCGAATATAATAAGTGTATTTATAAATTTAATGCAATCCTGAACATCATTTCACATAACACCCCAAATTATAATATAGACAGGTTATGCATTACTTTTATATATATATATATATATATATATATATATATATATATATATATATATATATATATATATATACTATCATTAAACATGGATCAAAAACCTGTGGCTAGAATAAATGAACTTGTACTAAAAACATGTATGCATATACGTACCTAATGTTTATCTTAATAAAAAATGAAGATAATACAGATCTACCTCTTCTCAAACACAATCTTATAAACAGTCCTATTGAAATAAAAACTAGAAATACCATCTACACGAGTATTTATATATGCATTTATTACTAAATGGCTCATCCCATCAGACAAAAGGATTTTAGCAAAATGTTGTGTATAGGCCGGCATACATCTTTCTATTTAGCGCATATTGATAAACTAAAAAGCTTGCATAAAAAAGCCGAGTTAGATTCAATGAAGAGCAATAGAGGAACAATCGTAAGATCTAAGGCATTGAGGAAAATTGTAATCCAAATTAAGAGTGCTTAATGTTTAAATGTATGTATATGAAGCAATCTACAAAACGCGATACGGTAAACTATTTCCACAAGCGTACTGTATAAATAGTTTTTCTTGAAATTTAAAGTAATGTTTAATGAAAAAAATTTTCATGCATTTATATAATAAAATAAATATATTAAAAAGTATTAAACATTTAAACTATAATAGAATATATGCTACCACGAGAGACAAAAAATCTTTAGGGACTCATGAAAAATTAGAATATAATATATGTTAATATATATATGTATATATATGTATATATATGTTTGTTGTTATTTGCTTATTATTTAATATTTTAAATTTTACAATTATTCTAATTTTAATGCTTCGATGCTTAGATATTTATAACGCGTTTTCAGATTTCTTTTCACTCTTCGTATATTCTTTTCTTAAAACCTTTATTGATATAGACCAAAATTAGAACGCCGAAAAACAACTCAAAACGCGAAATAGGTTTTAAAGATGGATTGAAAAAGTACATGATACAGAGAAAAATGGTGACATAGTTATTTTTTAATCTGATATCGGTAGAGTCCAATACACACGAAAGTTATTGGCCCTCGATTAATACAGTATTTGGAATAGTATATCAATTAGTAGGTAACGGCCTAATTACACCCTTACCCAGAGAACATTTTTTTTATTCCATAAAAAAAAAACTGTTAGAATCGTCGCTCAGGTTATCCGTGAACTTACTTTCCTGCTTGAAGAAGGCTGAGATGCATCGCAGTCGAAATTCTCGATTATAATATCAATTGGCTTTTCGCAAATTTGTGCTGGTGAAAAATACCAGTCATTACCGACATTTTCTCAATTTCTTTAGATGGCACTTATGTATCTTCCTTGGATAACGTGAACTAGCTTTCCCACTCTTTGTTTCACTGTATCCACTTGCCAATAAGGTTATGTTATTTTTGTACAATTTAAATAACACTTTTTCGCGACAACCGTAACATGTTTTAAAAGGGTAATTGTCTTTTTAAATCTTGCTTGCTTCAGAATGATTGTGTCGAACACAGATCTAACTTTCCTTGCAAACATGGTTTATACTTACGAGCGACCCATAGGTGTATTAGGGTTAGGCGTTTATCCGTACCTCTGCGGAGACTGTTGTGGCACCCTATCTGTGCCTTTCTCATAGCCCTCTTCAAGGTATACACAAACCTCTCGGCCTTACCCTTGACCTACGATAATACTACGCGACCGTGAAATGATTCATCTGATACATATCGCAGAATTGTTTGAATTCATTAGACGTAAACTGTGCCCCTCTATCAATAACTACACACTCAACTAGCGTGCAACAATTCCTGTAAGAGTCCTATCTTGCAACTTGTGGTAGGTCTTTTACATTTCAGGTCTTCTGATAATTTAATGTGGCTATCGATCACAATGTAATTGTACTGTTCATTCAAAGGGCTTGCGAAGTCGACGTGGATCGTTTGCCACGGTTGGTCCGTTTTTGTCCATGATTTGCACGTAGTTGTGGTCGCTTTATTTGGATCAATATCCGCTATATTTCAACCCACATTTGGCCAATAGACGTAACATTGCATCAGGCAGTTAGTGTGGTTTTCTCCAGATGTCACCTATGAAAATTCTGCAGGATTTTCTCCAGTAGACTGCGATTATATTTATATAAAAAAAAACGTCGTCGCAAAGTGACAAAAATTTCGGTAGATTAGGATTTTTATAATAATTTGTATTCTTTGTAAGCTGGATAAAGTCATCATTTTATGTCTGCAAGTGTGACTAAGATTCCTCTTATAGCATCTCCGATCATATTCTTTATTTGGTAGTTAGTGCTTAATGTTGCGATGAGTAAATCCTCGAATACTTCGGAATAAGTCGAAGTAAGCTGTCGATATGACAGATGATTTTAGAAGACAAGTAATCAATTTTGAAATTATAGTTTAACGGTATTGTACTCGAATGTAAAAGTTTGTTGGTGGTATATACAATTCGATCTTTTTTACCCAAATATCGATACTAAAGGACACAAATCCTGCTGGAAGCCTAAATAGGCTTATTACCAGTCAAATTAAAGAGAAAACCACCAACTATAAGCATCGAGAAATCATTGGTAAACGGCTGTTACGAGAACACAAAAGCATTTACAATTGTTATATAATGTGACAAATAACTTTGATAATCTGGGAAGACTCCAGAGGTAACCACCAATGAGCGATCACTGATAATGACTCATGTCAAAACTCCGAGTAAGTTAATACTAATACTAATAACAATGGCCAGCATTTGTTTTAGAAAACATATATATCATCTTCCGACGTAAGGTTTTAATGAAGGCATTATGTATTTTCCTCACGTTTCCTTGCTAAAAAACAAAATTGTATTTTGCAACAATAAAAGATATAATAAATTGAGAAAGATGAAAAACGGAGTAAAACGACAAAAAAGACAACAAATATAAAATCAAAATAATAAAGAAGCAACAATAAAGATGAAGCCATTCTGTCTGTTGAAAATTAGCCGAACAGGCTGGATGAAAACGTACGAAAACCGGGGTTAGAAATGCAGACAGGGCAGCACAGAGCAAATAAATAGCAACATTAAAGTCTTAGTCAGAAAACGAAGAAAAAACAATGTGATATGCTTTACTTGCGTCCATCCAGTCTGCATTAATCGAACGTTATAGACACTGAAGTATGTATTTTTCAACGTGACAGAAGAACCAACAATATTTTTACAATCCTTATAATGTTCAAGAATGTAATACGTCGATTCAATCTGCGCGTTTACTGATGAACATGTTATGTAAACTCGGTGAGAGTAAGACAAAACCACCAAGTGTATGTTTTAGCAGACCACGTTTATATATTCGATATAAAATGACGTAATCGTTGACCTACTTTACCTCGGATTTTAAGATGGTTTGTAGGAAGATACTGCAAGAAACAGAGTCGGTTGTAAGGATGAATAGTAAGTAATACATTTAAACAAGAAATGAAAGGAGGAACAGAAACATTTGAAGAGGAAATCAAAAGAAAAGAAGAGAGATTTGAGGAAAAGGATGAAAAAGAAGTGAAAGAAAGATGAGGGATTTAAAGAACTGAAGAATATGGGGGAGAAGGAAAAGAAAAGTGGCTATAAGTTCGTAAAACATGATGCATTAGAAAATAATTAGGAAAACGATGATAAAGAAAAAAGATGAACTGAAATAAGTGCAAATATATTAAAAGTTCTGATAAAAGGCATGAGGGTCTTAATTTGAAAAAAGACAAATGACAAGAGGAACAAGATGAAATAGATAAAGAATATGTAGAAGTAAAAGAGGAAAATCCAAAATTTGAAGCTGAAGACAGAAAAAAGCAGAATTTTTTTTAAAAATGATTTCGAAGTATAAGAAAAAATAGAAAAAAAATAAAAATAACACCACCACAAAGAAGATGAAATAAATAAGAAAACAATGTGAATCCTTTCTAATGAGTGGACACATTAGGAATTTGAAATCGAGGTTACTGTTAAAAAAAGATGAAGGAAAAGAAAAAAGAAAAAAGAAATTTGATGATCGAAGAACGAATAAAAAGGAATATTAAATATTTTTCTTATCGAAAACGAAAATAAATGTGAGATGAGAAAATATGGAAAGTAAGCGAAGCTGGAGAAGAAAATATCAATTTAGTGAGGATGATCGCATCCGTTTTTATGGCTAGTCACGAATGGCGTCTCTGGAGGATGTAATGGTTTGAAGATTTCCGGGTCTGGAAGGGCTTAACGGTTTACTTGCCTTCCAATCAGAGACGATCCTTCCGGGATAACCGGCGGCCGCCATTTTAAAGAATTCTTTTGTTTTTATTTTGTTCATACAGAAACCGTTTGTTTTTGTTTGTTTAGTAAAGAAGTAAAATAAAGATGGCGGCTTATCTTTTCCAACATAGATAAAGAGTGAAGAAATTGTTGGGATAAGGCAAGAGTAAAAGGAGGAATAGTGGACGATGTTGAGGGAGAAGATAATCTTTGTAGTGTGAAGAGAAGGGAGAGGAGTAACAATTAAAAGATAAACGAAAAAGAAGTAAAGGAAAGCAAAGAGTTAGGAATTGGTTGTGAATGACGAATGGTAATAATGTAACAAGAGATGAGAGAGGAGGAAAAATAACACGACCACAAACACCAACATCAACAACAACATTAATAATAATAATAATAATAATAATAATAATAATAATAATAATAATAATAATAACTAGCCCAAAGCATGAAAAGATGCATACAGGAAATAAACGTGCCAGATTGGATAGCAAAAGGCAGAACAACACTGATAGAAAAAAGACAAAGAGAAAGGAACCACCCCAGCAACTATAGCTTACTCACCATGTGGAAAATATTAAAAGTACAACTGAGAGAACAAATCTACCACTCCCTAAATAATCGTTGACTTCTCCCCGAGGAACAGAAAAGATGCCAGAAAGGAAAGAGAGGAACACATGATCTGCTATACATAGATCAAAAGATTCACAAAAAAAAGGTAAAACGAAGGAAAAGGAATTTACCATGGCATGGATCGACTACAAAAAGGCGTACGACAGGTTCCCCAAACATGGAGCATATAATGCTTAAAATGTATAGAATATCAAGCAGGATAATCAATGTAATAGAAAATGCAATGCGAACATAGGGACTGGAATTGACGGCTGATGGACAACACATAACAAAAATTAACATACAAGACGGCATCTTCCAAGGAGATTCACTATAACCATTGCTGTTTATAATAGCCATGATACCTCTGAACAATATATTGAGAAAGTGCTAAGCCGGATACAAGTTGTCTAATACAAAGGAAAAAAATGAACCACCTAATGTACATGGACGACCTTAAACTTTTTGCAAAGACCAGAAAAACTAAAGATTCTAATACAAGCCGCCTATAAATACCTGGGAATTCTGGAAGCAGACATAATCAAAGCCACAAAATGAAAGGGAGAATTGGAAAGGAATACCCCAGGAGAAATAGAAAACGCCTAGAAACTAAATTATATAACAGAGACCTATTAAAATTATAAATACATGGGCAGTATCACTAATAATATACTCAGGGCGGTTCATAAAGTGGACCAAAGGAGAACTGAGATACCTCGCTCAGAAAACCAGGAAACTCATGACCACACACAATGCACTACGCCCAAAGGACAATATTGACCGACTCTACGTGAAAGGAAAAGAAGGCGGGAGACGACTAGTTTGTAAAGAAGACTGCGTGCATGACAAAAAAAAAGAATCTGAAAAATACATAACGCACAACACAGAAAGGATAATGATGGCAGTGAAGGACACTGAAAAAATCGGCAAAACAAAAAATAGAGGGATAAAGGAAAAGACAGGAAAAATGGGAAAGAAAACAACTATCTGGAAGATTCATAAGAATAACAAAAGATAGAGATAACGCAAACAATTGGACATACATGCGAAAATGACACATAAGTCGAGAAATTGAATCCCTAATAACCGCAGCACATGATAACTCGAGAAAAAACAACCATATCAAAGCAAAACTGATAAAATACAAGAAAACAGTAAATGCAGACTCTGTGGACAAAGGAACGAAACGATAAACCATATAATAAGTGAATGCAGCAAACTGGCCTAAGAGAAATACAAGAACGGCAACTATCAAGTAGGAAGAGCAGTAAAATTGGTATTATGAAAACATCTGCATCTCGTATCGAACTCACAGACAAGTGGTACAAACATAAGCCGGTTAAAGTACTTGACAACGAGAAGCATAAAGTTTTATGGGGCATGGCCATACAAACTGATAAACCCATTTAAGCAAGAATATCGGATGTCGTAATAATTAACAGGAAAGAAAAATTCTGTCAAATCGTAGTTCCAGCTCACCACAGGGTAAATATCAAAGAAAAGGAGAAACGAAGCAAATACACAGAGCTAGCCAGAGAGCTGAAAGGAATATTGAAGATGAAGAAAATTAAAATAATACCTACAATAGTAGGAGCACTAGGAACGATCCCTAAAAACTTCGAAAAAAGAATGGGAGAAATTGGAATCAGAGGAATGACTGGAAAATACAACGAACAACAATAATAAATATTTCATGGTTATTTTTATTTTAGGGCATATCACCCCTTTTCAGGTTATTTAATGCCGAATCCAAAGATTGTGAAAATTCAAAAAAACAAATTTAATAGAATATATTTGTTGTTTTCAAGTCGGCTTCTATTTAACCCATAGTTAGGACCCTAACAGGTACTACCACTCCAGGTCAAAGTGCATCTGGGAGCAATGGCAATTAAAGGGTGGCTTCACACTCCCTAAAGTGCGCAAGCAAGGGCCTCACGACTGGATATAGTTTAAGGTCATATCCAGGACCCCAAAATAATAAAAACAAGCTAACTATTGAAGAAAAACCTTGAATGTGTAGACTAATACAAATGAACCACAAGCGCAAAAGAGACAAACTGCTGCAGAGTGAACACATGAAGCGCACCATGGAACCAAGAACATTAAAGCTGCACACCTATAAGTTATCTAACTTTACCCCATTTTCTCATTACCACACCAGTCTCCTTCTCCCAATAAAAGTGAGATCGAATAGCGAACTAGTCAACGAGAGAGGAAAGACCAAGGAGTGAGCACTGACCAGACTTCCACTGTATAAGTGCGTAGAGAAATAGAACCTTGGAGAGGGTTATTGCCACTCAAATGCCAGGAAAGACCAAAGAGGAATCAATGGCAAGCAGCTGTTGCGATAATGCCAATTTATGTGCAAATGTTATCGACAGAGGTGGAGGGTACTGGGAAATCTGGGAGATTTGTTGTCACTCAGCTTCTGGGGGCCACCAGACGCTGTATTCAATGAGATCTTTGATGGCCCATGTGAAAGCACCTTATTAACTAATAATAATAATAATAATAATAATAATAATAATAATAATAATAATAATAATAATAATAATAATAATAATAATAATCCTGAATGGGGTAAAAAGAATTTAACCATAGCATGCATCTACTACAAGAAAGCGTATGACAGGATCTCGCAAGCATTGACAACAAAATGCCTGAGAATGTACAAAATACTAGGCAAGAGTTGATAGAAAATGCAATGAGAACTTTACTGACAGCTGATGAACAACACATAGCTAAGGTAAAATCACAAAGACGGATTTCCCTAGGTGATTCCCTATCACCACTATTGTTCATCATAGCAAGGATGCCCCTGAAAAATATACTAAGAAAATGCAAAACTGGTACAAGTTCACTAATACACATGAAGGAATGATCCACCTAATGTAGATGGATGGCATGAAACTGTTTGCAAAAAAAAAAAACACAAAAAAAACAAAGACTAAACTAGAGACGCTGATAAACACAACCAGATTCTTCAGTCGTGATATTCAAGGGGGATTCAGTGTGGAAACGTGTTCACTGCTGAGCGTGAGGAGGGAAACTGGAAGCCACGGAAGGTTCGGTACTACCCACCCAAGCAGAGATGAGGGCACTAGGTGAACATGATAGCTCGAAATACTTGGGAAAAACACTGATGAAATAAACAGGATATTAACAGAAGAGATGAGGAGTAAGACGAGGAGATAAAAGTGGGAAACGAAACAGCTACACCGATGATTCATAAAGATTACAATAGGAGATACTAACGAAATCATTTAGAAATAGCTAAAAAAAGAGGAACCCTTAAGAGGGAAACTGAATCCATAATAACAGCAGCACAAGATAACACGAGTAGAACCAACTACATCAAAGCAAGGATCGATGAGAACCAAGAGAACGGCAAATTAACATTCTGTGGAGAAAGAGACGAAACAATAAACCACATAATAAATGAATGCCAAAACTATACTAATGAAATTATAAAAATATACACAATCAAGTAGGGAATACTATACATTGGGAATTATGGAGACAATTACATCTTGAACAGTCAGGCAAATGATACAAGCACAAACTAGATGCAGTACTGGAAAAAGTAAACTTACAAGTTTCTATGGGACATGGATATACAGGCGGATTAACCCATCCAAGCTAGAAGACTGGATGTCATAATAGTTAATAAGAATGTATGTTCTTCAAGATTATAGGTTTTGTCCGTCTCAGCAGTTCACAGAGTGAATATCAAGGAGACTGAGAAGCGGAGCAAATACACGGAACTTGCCGAGAACTCAAATGAATCTGGGTAATGAAAAATGTTAAGATAACACCACTAACAGTAAGAGCGCCAGGAACAACATCGAAAAAGTTTGAAAAATGAATGAGAGAGATTGGAATCAGATAGATGGCTGAGAAGATACAACGGATAGCAATAGTGAAAACCACAGAAATATTAAGAAAATACCTTGAATGCGGAAGTAATCCAACACAAAATACTATCACAAACTGGACTTACAGAAATGGCTTCAAATGTAAAACACAGAGAATATCACATAGAATCATTAAAACTGAAACAATACAATAGTAAAGTTGTTTTATGCTTCCATGCGTCCCGCCCGCATTGTGTGTATGTATGAGACCATAAACTGGTAAAACACCAATTAAGTGAAGAGCTTCATAGAGGATAGAAAGACTGAGGAGAAAAAACACAAGCCAGACCTCCGCTGGATAAGTGCAAAGAGTACTGGGACATTTGGGAGACACCCAAATTGCAATGAAAGCTAATGGTAGCTGCCAACGAGAAATCATTGGTAAGCGGTCGTTGTGATATCGCAACTCCTTTTGCAAATTTTTCGAAAGAATGAAGAATACTGGAAATCTGGGGAGACTTGTCGTCACTCAGACTCCAGAGAACACTACAAGTTTTTCTCAAAGAGAAATCTTTGATGATGGCCTGTGTGACTTCTTCTAGTGAGTAAATAATAATAATAATAATAATAATAATAATAATAATGATAATAATAATAACAAGAAGAAGAAGAAAAAGAAGAAGAAAAAGATTACGAAGGCATGTTGAAAGAGAAGTTGGAGAAAGACAATACGAAAATGTAGTACAGACAAATGATAGAAAAAAGGTAAACACGAAAAAGTGAGATTTCTAAAAAAATCATTTCATTTACAGGGTTATTCAAAAATCAAGAGACTTTATTAAAAAATCAAGAGACTTTATTCAAAAATATAAAGACTTTATTCAAAAATCAAGAGACTTTATTCAAAAATATAAAGACTTTTTCAGATATATAAAAAAAAATATTTTTAAATTTGACCCTTAATGGTAGAATCAAATCAAGGTATGGAGAACAATATGAACTCGGATGGGTCTGCTAACAAGAAACCCAGAGTAATGATGAATGAATCTCTTTTTGAGTTAATAAAAAGGTTTGTTGGGCAAAATGTACCTGCAACGAACATTATGCAGATGACAGGACAGAGCAAGTCTACTGTGTATAAAGCAGTTTCAAAGATAAGAGAAAATCCAGATTCCTCTTATTCTGAGAATTATGGAAAATCAGGGCGACCTACAACACAGCATCCTGACTTGGTAAACAAGGTTAAACATATTATTAATGAAGACCAGTCGTTAACTCAAAAAGGGATTCAAACAAAGTTTGAAGAAAACATTAGATTTACCCCGAATCAAACCTCCGTTTGCAGACTTTGAAAGAAGTGGGGCTAACAAGAAGAAGGCTGAAGAGGAAGGCAGCTGTCGTTAACACGAATAATCACCGTGAAAAAATGAGAGAATACGCCAGGGCTTTTGTGGGATATCGAAACCGCGAAGTTTTGTTTCTGGATGAAACAGGCTTTAATTTGCACACATCCAAAAATTATGGATATTCGCAAATTGGTGTAAGCCCAGTTACTTATGTGCCCCCTTCTAAAGGATAAAACCTATCAGCCTGCTGTATTATTTCACAGTTCAGCTTATCCTATTACAAACTGATTGATGGATCGTTTAATGGGGAGAGGTTTCTTGAGTTTCTCGTCGGGGC
Organism: Euprymna scolopes; assembly: GCF_053919585.1. Taxonomy (NCBI): domain Eukaryota; kingdom Metazoa; phylum Mollusca; class Cephalopoda; order Sepiida; family Sepiolidae; genus Euprymna; species Euprymna scolopes. Next base: position 65,299,214 of record NC_136519.1, read on the forward strand.
TGTTAATGAGGGTGTTTTAAGGAGAAATGTAGTCTTAGTAATGGATAATGCCCCAATCCACAAGACAATTGTTGTTAAAGAGTTTTTAGAATCTCACCAGATTGAAGTTGTATATCTTCCCCTCTACAGCCCCGACCATAACCCTATAGAACTTTTTTTTAGTATGGTTAAGTCTAGATACTCGGCCATAAGACCTCGTGCTGCTACTAGGGAAGAATTAAAAATTACTGTTGGTAATGTTTTGGAAAACTTAAAGGGGGAGGATGTGCAAATTTTTGAAAATCTCATAAGAAAAATATGGGACCTAATCTACCAAGAAATAACAGGTGTTGAATAAATGAAATTATAAAGTATCTTGATTTTTGAATAAAGTCTCTTGGTTTTTGAATAAAGTCTTTATATTTTTGAATAAAGTCTTTATATTTTTTAATAAAGTCTCTTGGTTTTTGAATAAAGTCTTTATATTTTTTAATAAAATCTCTTGGTTTTTGAATAAAGTCTCTTGATTTTTGAATAACCCTGTAATAACTTCACATTTTTATTGAAATATTTAATAAATATTAAATAATTTAAAAAAACATCAATGTGTAAATCACGCAGTTACAAGAAAAATATACACACAAATTGTGTAATACTTTTATTAATATATATACATATATATTTATATATATATATATATATATATATATATATATATATATATATATATATACAATAGACTATTCTGGTGACCATTCTTTTAAAATTCTTACGAGAGACAATTTGGTATATCAGCAATAACCATTTTCTGAAGGCATTTTGCCGCATGGAACATTATTTTATATATAATTATACAAAAACGATAAAAGCCTAATATGTAACATATTTTTCAACATCGTAGAAAACATCCCTATATATATGGACGCATTGGTAACTCTAAAACGAAGCGAGATGCAATGTTATATGGTAATCAAAGAGAATCAGATTCGTATCATTAGAAAAAAAAACAGTAAGTTAGAATCCGTCAAAATATAGACTATGATAAAATGTGTCATGGTCAATATCATAAAATGTGGCATTGTCAATATCATAAAATGTGGCATGGTCAATATCATAAAATGTGGCATGGTCAATATCATAAAATGTGGCATGGTCAATATGATTAAACGTGTTATGGTAAATATCATAAAATGTGCCTTGGTCAATATCATAAAATGTGTCATGGTCAATATCATAAAATGTGTTATGCTCAATATCATAAAATGTATCATGCTCAATATCATAAAATGTGTATTGTTTAATATCATAAAATGTGTCATGGTCAATATCATAAAATGTGGCATGGTCATTATCATACAATGTGTCATGGTTAATATCATAAAATGTGTCATGCTCAATATCATAAAATGAATCATGCTCAATATCATAAAATTTGTCATGCTCAATATCATAAAATGCGTCATGCTCAATATCATAAAATTTGTCATGCTCAATATCATAAAATGCGTCATGCTCAATATCATAAAATGAATCATGCTCAATATCATAAAATGTGTCATGCTCAATATCATAAAATGTATCATGCTCAATATCATAAAATGTGTCATGCTCAATATCATAAAATGCGTCATGCTCAATATCATAAAATGAATCATGCTCAATATCATAAAATGTGTCATGCTCAATATCATAAAATTTGTCATGCTCAATATCATAAAATGTGTCATGCTCAATATCATACAATGTGTCATGCTCAATATCATAAAATTTGTAATGCTCAATATCATAACATGTGTCATGCTCAATATCATAAAATGCGCTATGGCCAATATAATAAAATGTGTCATGCTCAATATCATAAAATGTGTCATGGTTAATACCATAAAATGTGGCATGGTCAATATCATAAAATGTGTCATGCTAAATATCATAAAATGTATAATGCTCAATATCATAAAATGTGTCAGGCTCAATATCATAAAATGTGTAATGCTCAATATCATAAAATGTGTCATGCTCAATATCATAAAATGTGTTATGGTAAATATCATAAAATGTGTAATGCTCAATATCATAAAATGTGTAATGGTCGATATCATAAAATGTGTCATGCTTAATATCATAAAATGTGTCATGCTAATATGTTTAAAATGTGTCATGGTCAATATCATAAAATATTTCATGGTTAATATCATAAAATGTGTCATGGTAAATATCATAAAATGTGTCATGGTCAATATCATAAAATTTGTCATGGTCAATATGATAAAATGTGTCATGGTCAATATCATAAAATATGTTAAGGTCAATATCATAAAATGTGTAATGGTCAATATCATAAAATGTGTCATGGTAAATATCAAAAAATGTGCTATGGTCAGTATCATAAAATGTGTTATGCTCAATATCATAAAATGTGTCATGCTCAATATCATAAAATGTGCCATGCATAATATCATAAAATATGTCATAGTCAATATCATAAAATGTGTCATGGTCAATATCATAAAATGTGCCATGCTAAATATCATAAAATGTATAATGCTCAATATCATAAAATGTGTCATGCTCAATATCATAAAATGTGTCAGTCTGAACATCATAAAATGTGTCATGCTCAATATCATAAAATGGGTCATGGTCAATATCATAAATGTGCCATGCTCCATATGATAAAATGTGTCATGGACAATATCATAAAATGTGTCATGTTCAATATCATTAAATGTGTCATGGTCAATATCATAAAATGTGTAATGTTCAATCTCATAAAATGTGTCATGCTCAATATAATAAAATGTGTCATGCTCAATATCATAAAATGTGTCACGCTCAATATCATAAAATGTGTCATTGTCAATATCATAAATGTGTCATGGTCAATATTATAAAATGTGTCATGGTCAATATCATAAAATGTGTCATGCTCAATATCATAAATTTTTTCATGATCAATATCATAAAATGTATCATGGTTTATATCATAAAATTTTACATGATCAATGTCATAAAATGTGTTAACGACAATATCATAAAATGTGCCATGGTTAATATCATAAAATGTGTCATGGTTCATATCATAAAGTGTATCATGTTCAATACCATAAAATGTGTCATGCTCAATATCATAAAATGTGTAATGGTCAATATCATAAAATGTGTTAAGGGCAATATCATAGAATGTGTCATTGTCAATATCATAAAATGTGTCATGCTCAATATCATAAAATGTATAATGCTGCATATCATAAAATGTGTCACGCTCAATATCATAAAATGTATCATGCTCAATATCATAAAATGTGTCATGCTCAATATCATAAAATGTGTCATGCTCAATATCATAAAATATGTCATGCTCAATATCATAAAATGTGTCATGGTTTATATCATAAAATTTGTCATGATCAATGGCATAAAATGTGTTAAGGACAATATCATAAAATGTGCCATGGTTAATATCATAAAATGTGTCATGATCAATGTCATAAAATTTATCATGCTCAATATCATAAAATGTGTAATGGTCAATATCATAAAATGTGTCATGCTCAATATCATAAAATGTGTTAAGGTCAATATCATAAAATGTGTCATGGTCAATATCATAAAATGTGTCATGGTCAATATCATAAAATGTATCATGCTCAATATCATAAAATGTGTCATGCTCAATATCATAAAATGTGTCATGGTCAATATCATAAAATGTGTTAAGGTCAATATCATAGAATGTGTCATGGTCAATATCATAAAATGTGTCATGCTCAATATCATAAAATGTATCATGTTCAGTATCATAAAATGTGTCATGCTCAATATCATAAAATGTATCATGCTCAATATCATAAAATTTGTCATGCTCAATATCATAAAATGTGTCATGCTCAATATCATAAAATGTGTCACGGTCGATATCATAAAAGAAGCGAGACTAAAATAAGGCAAAATAGTAAGCAATAAGCAAAACAAAAATCATCGCAAAAAATTTCTGGACTTTCGTCCTTAACTGAAATATTTTAAAATAAAACCAGTTCTAAGTTGGACCATGATCGATAATTTAATTATGTTTAGTGATAATTGTTTAACGTTGTTCATTGTTCATTGTTCATTGTTTGTACGTGAATGCAAACAATCTGGACCGAAATTCCCCAGCTAAGATTAAAGTTTTTGGTCCAGTTTCTAAATGTCACTGTCATTTAAACTTTTTTTAGTAAATCTTAATTTACAGAAATTTTTTCACATTTCGAAATAGATAATAATCTGTTAAACCGAGGCCAAGTAAATGCGATGAGGGATGAATATTTAAAAAAAAAAATAATACAAGCACAACATGCTTTTTAGCGACAATGGAGAGAAATTCGCGCATCTTTTAATCTGTTAAAAATCATTAAAAAGAAATTGATAACTCCACTATTGCCAAACTAGTTTAGTCAATAAATGATAAATCTCTGGGTAGTCTAACATCCATTTATTTCTTTACGCTGAACCGCCAAGCAATAATCCCCTTGTATTTCGATATTATTTTGTTATTTTCATTGTATTAAAACCGAGTTATTCACAAACAAATTCAAGTTGAAGCAATCGAATTAAACATAAACGCTGATAATTTACCCAAAATAATATGAACACATTTTTAACCATTTCTAGTAATTGAGAAACAGGATTAGTTTCCAATTACTAGGTTAACATGTGCTGGCCGGATTATTAAGATAAAATCGGAAGGTCCAGCGAAACGGTTTATTTGGGAAATCTTTGGACCCAAGGTTCTAGGACTATCGACCTGACACCTTTGCTATAAAAGTTCTGTTGCTTTTTTCATCATTTTAATTGTATAATTAAAAACGTTTCACTTTAGCTACGTATTAGGTTTGATAGTATTAAAAAGAAAATATAAACGATTGTGTAAACAAAAACTGTATTTAAAAATATATTGTGTGATTCGGTGACGTCAGTTGTGAGCAGAATTCAAGTATGCAACTAATTCCTACTACCACGTTTGGCACATTAGTATTATAATTCGAATTTCTGAGTATCTATAAGCCTAAATTATTTTTACAATAATATGTTTTATAAATAGTTCAAATAATAATGATCATGTAAACGCTCGTACTATTTCACAAATGAGAGAGCGTGTCTTCATAACAATCTACATGCATAAAGGTGATGCTTTTTTTGGATTGCGGGGTTGCTTTAATTCATTGTGTCTATTAAACTTGCCAGAAATGAAAAATTACAGCAAATATAGAAATTGTAATTTGCTAATATTGTTCCTAGTGGTAATAGGCGATGATTCGCTTGAGTTTCTGTCTGCATAATTACAATCTAGACCAATGCCCAGGCTATATATAATTGAATGATATAATTATGAAATTTTTATTAGTTATTTTTTACATAAATCTGTTTATTATTTTTAAGTTGTTGTGTGAAAATAAGTTCAAGATTTTATTTCGTGAGTATTTATAAAGAATCGTAAACCAGATATTATTTGCATTGTGACAAGTGAAATATTTTTTGAATAATTGTTGAATTAATTTTAAAGTAATAAATTTTATTCTTTCAAATACTAACGATAGATTACAATGGCTTACATGTTTACGAATAACAAGAAAGGGATTCTGATGGATGTGATTGCATAATTAAATAATCGCAAAATATGATTTTATGTTACATCATTTACATTGGTTTTGTTCGCTGAATAGTAACTCATGTGTAATTAGCAAAGTTATTTTGAGGCGTTAAATACCCATATATATATATATATATATATATATATATATATATATATATATATATATATATATATATATATATATATAGAACCTTTTAGAAAAATTCGACTCTTCACTTCCCAGACACACAAAAAAAACGAAATTGGCAATGGAAACACAAATCAAATGTACAAAAATGCAGCAGTTTAATAAACAATACTGCACTACTATTTATTTAAAATCTAATCGTCGACAGCAGAGACCATCTTAATTTGAGCGCAAAATGAATCAAACACTTTTTGGTTATGTTTTTGTTAATTGTACTAAATTTTTACACGATTGAATCTTCGTGAAATTCTACGTATTGTAGGCGAGCTTGTTAGTTTTTGTCTCGATCAAGTTCAAGAAATAATATTCAAGCGAGTTGTAGTCGAATGAAAAATACAAAACATCACCTGGAGACCATTAGTGAAAAACAGCTTCGCTCATCTTGGTTTTGTGTGTATGAATGGAGGTCTGCTGGAAGATTCATGGACTTCCGGTAGCGATCTTGTTTATTGCTATGCTTCTATGAATCTGATGTTATTATTACCTGTGCCATGTGTCAAGTGTCGTATTTTCCTGCAAAATTTTGTATGTTTAAGAGTATTACTAACATTCGTTGCTAGTGGAAAAAATATCAGCACAACAATTCAGATACATTGCAAATAGAAATGTTACAAGCAGGCCGTAATCTTAGGAGAATTTAAAGCGCGTGAGCGAAGAAGAAACAGAAATAGGAAAAGGGAAAGTTAAATTTGGTAGAAAGGAAAATCGTTTTTTTTTTAATAAAATAAAATTCAAATACAATAAAACCTTGTTTGATTTTAAAAAGTCGTCAAAAAGTTAAAACAAAAATAACAGATATAATTCAAGTTTAAAAATAAATAACATTCTGGTCGCTTTTTTGCAACCAATTTATTTTTTTTGAAATCTCGCGTTGTCTCGTTTTATCTGGAGCGCCATCGTTTGCGACTACGAGACCTGACATGTCACTTCATTAGACGTGATTCTATCGGTGCCTCAAGAACATCCACAAATCAACCAAAGAGTGGATGAGTGGTGAGGAGAAAAAAGGAGAATACCTCCTGAGACGATAAAATGGTCGACAGAAAAAGAAATCGTTGATTCCTTTGCCGAAAGGAGAAAAATGGAAAATATTGCACAAGAAAGTGTGCTATGTGTCGACAGTTACTTTAAAACGAATACAAAAACCTTTTGAAAGTTACGTCCATTAAATCAAGGGCATGACAGAACAACAAAATACGACTGATGCTCTCTATTATATAAATCTATTATATAAATCTATTATATAAATCTATTATATAAATCTCAACTGTCTTTTTTTGTGCGTATGTGTGTTCATATGTCCGCTAAAAACCTTTTTCTTCGTCAGTGGTCCACAATGAAATTAATATCATTACACAGAGCAATGTCTCGGGTGAAAAAATGTGTAAAAAACTGGCCAAAACGATTAATTCAATGACAGTCACTGCAAAATTTCTTGCAAGGGAGGTACATTTTTCCCGGATTTCTAATGTTATTTGTACGCAATTTTTAAAGAATTCAATGTATTTGATGTAGATTAAAATAAATGCTGACTCCTTTTTCCGTAAATTATGTATTCTTTCTTTATTGGTGTCACGAAATAACTATAATATAAGGAAAATACCTATAATATAAGGAAAATACTGAGACAAGTAAGAAAAAAGTGGTACCTATGTAATTGTCGCGTGTTAAATAGTAAAATATCCACAATCTCGAAAGTGATTAGGTAGAAGGGTAATTATGAATGGAAATATTAATCGAAAAGGAGAGAAAGCGGTGCATATGTGTCTAAAAAAAACAATGTATTTTAGTATAAATTGAAAAATGCTGATACCGGAAATAATGCCAACTTTAGTGTAGGGGATGAGGTCGCAGGAATGATGGGAATAGATACTATATTTTGAACAGCTATTACAGCAAGTAAGCAAGTAGATTTCTATAAGGAATTGTCTACTCCTAAAAAAAGTACACAAAAAATCGAAACGGAGATTATTTCATTATTACTCATATTCCCAAAATCACGTAACTAGTGTCCGTTGTCACAACGCAATTCTTTCAAGCATTGTTTTGCTTAGGTATTAGTAAAAATATAATATTCGTCCGTACTTTTTTAATGGCAATAATTGCACGAAACTCTTTTTAACGAACTGTATGAAGTCATGCTGAGATCAGCTACTACATTTTGAATTGTATAATTTTTATTTTCCCTAAAATGTAAGAAAAACAAAGCAATTAAAAACAAATATTGGACACAACTCAACAACTGGAGTGAGGTGTCTATGACCATCCTCATCACTGTACCTTTGCTTGTCTATGCTTGATCCTAGCTAAAGTTCTCAATCACCATGGGCGTCGTCCTACTAAAAATCGGTTTTATATATACAATAAAAACAAAATAATAATAAAATAAATTGGTTAATATAGAATTACATAAAACATCTTTGTTTTATCTTATTTTATTTGCTTTAAGGTGGGTGAAAAGTTTTCAAAAATGTAAGTAAGACCCTCCCAACACTGTTTTTCGGCTTGGCATGGATCGAAAACAAGCAGGCCGCTCTCTACATAGGGCTGAATTCTATGCAGGCTCAAAGAAAATGGGATTGGAATTATGTAAAGTTGCCCCAAGATCACTTATTGGGATGACCGATGACAAAAATGATAAAAACATCGGGATGAGTGTAACGTGATCCACCTGAGGGAGCAATTTTCCCTTCATTTAGACTTCCCAGGGATCTGAAGAAGACCGCATAACTATGCTAAGATTAATTTCATAGATCCCGGGCGACAGCGGATATCCCAAGATTTGAAATTGATATATATTTTAATTCATTGTCAAAATAGATATATTTTGCTTTATTGTTTGAAAATCAGAGATATATTTGTCATTCGAAAAATGGACGGCAGGAAATATTAGAACAATGGGGTTAACGTTTTATGGCTTGGCGAACTCAGTACCAACGGTTCTAAATGACGGGATTTGACCTTTGAGCTTATGGGAATTAAATGTTGATTTTGGTCCTAGATTGCACACCCGAAAATGTTGGGGTTTCCCCAAATGCGTGGCGTAATTTGATTGCTTAAGGGACCACACCGAAACACACCCCACTATATACTGTTAGAGAAATTAGTCAGATTCCAGGCAGATTGAAGCAGAATCTCGAGGTAAAAATTCCGCTTCCTGAAGACGTGACACCCTCCTCCGAACCGTCTGGGTGCCGTTTACGAAGAGAGATGTCTTAAGAACTTCACGTGTATATATCTGTAAAAAGGCTGTAATTTTTGTGAAAGTAATTCTAGTAGATTAGAATTTCACGTGTCTGTTTTTCTTTCTTGCCTGTATGAGCTTTGCTATTCGTTTTCAGCATACCAGGAATCTGATGGTACGGCATCAGGGAACCAGACATCAAGAGCTTAAGTTTTCGAAGACGATCAGCGTTCCTTGCGTGCCGTCCCAAGAGAGATGGGCCACATGAGAGAAGGTTTCCTACCGGGCGAGGGGATGGCATTCACTCGGCTTACTAATAACCTAGTCTAAGAAATTTTTCAGGCGTCTGAAATCATGCAGGATCTGACCCATGTGTGACATGCTTAGGCGGAGAACACAAACTCTAATTTGGCACCTCTACTCACGCACAGACTAGCCATCTTTACGAATCTTCGGTCACAGGCATCGGAGTGTAATCTTTTCCTATCAAGATTCTGACCACGGCAAGGATCGCAAGAAATACCACTCGTCTTTCACTCTCCCACGGCAGCTCTGCGCTGTAGATGATGTAAGACACGTACAGCGGGTGCAGTTGCTCGGATCAATGCGCGCTGTCACCTCGTTGACATAATTCCAGTGCTGTCTGAGCTTGCTACATTCGAGGAATGCATATTCAGGCGTTTCCTCTGTTGGGGTCCTGCACTGGGGACACCCTGACGACCTCACTAGTCCGGAACATTTCAGTATGGAATTATGGAGCAACACGTGTCGGGCCAATCGCCAGTTCAAGGAAAACTCAGATTTATTGAGATTATTTGAGGCTGACGCTCAGCTCAACCAGGAGCAGATCTCCTCCTTCAACAGTCTTAGACGGTCGACGGCCCACCCCTCAGTAGTTTCTTATATAGTTCCTTTCTAGTCAGCCATGATAGGTCGCTTCCTTAGCGCGGCCAACACTCTCTAAAGAACTGCGTGTGGCTCCACGGGTTTCAACGCATCTCGACTTTCTAGTCAAGTTTGAGGTCAGAAAAAGCGGCCTCAATCGTGGGGTTTCCCGCAGAATTTTCTGTTAACGTCTGACTTAGGAAGCCTTTTAGCGTCTCGATAACATCTCGTCGGGCATTCTCAAACACTTCGCACACGCCTGTCTGCGAATCCAATGTTTCCCTTCGTCCTAAAGAAGTAAGAACAATTTGCTCTCTAGGAATTAAGATAGTTCTCAGGCAGGGGTAGTACAGCAAGTCCGTAAAGGATGAGCGGAAAGACGTGGCGTCGTCTCCACTCCGCCTTTCAAGGATAGTTTCCTTCTAACCTACGTCGACCGTGGCTTTGACCTTTTATATAACATTTGAAAAATTCATTTCCAGCTGGAGGCTTAGTCTGAACCATACGCTGAGGATACGTCCGTCAACCTGAAAGGAGTCGGCGTCTTTCTAGACTCCCAACCGAAGACCGGCGGACTTAAGAGGTTGATTTTGGCCCCCGTTGTCTTTTCGTATTGTGTGAGCACCTCTGTCACAGCCTCAATGTCTCAGAAGCTCGACGCAAAGATGGTGATGTCATCGGCGGACACAGAAACTCTGGTTCTCTATCTGCCAGGCAGAGCGATCCCGTGCAGGATCGGACTTGCCTACTCCCGCCTCAGCTTGCGAACTAGCGGCTCCAAAGCAAGAGCATAAAGCAGAGGAGACAGCAGAGAAGCCTTACACATGGACCAGGAGATATCAAATTATTTCGAACGCTTTCTGTTTATATGTACCACTGCCGTAACCGCGTAGTACAGTATGGAGATCCATTGTGGAGGCCCGATCAAAAATTTGGACTGATCCAAATTGATCAGCGCGGTTGCCGAGTCGTCTGCTATCCCTCCAGGTAAGATTGTACGGATCATGTGCAATTGGTTTAATCGATCTTCCCTTCACGGAATAGTTCTGATCTGGTTCGATCATTTGCTATTAACGACCTGCAGCCGATTCAATAGGACCTTGGCCTATGTTAAGCAGAATAACCGCCTGTAACCGTCTAATTCTTCCCTTGCCAGGCCTATCCATTTACCTCAGCAATATAATCACTTCTTTGATGACTTGACCTTGAATGGAACCCCCGTCAAACCAGTGGTTGAACACATCTGACAGAATCGGTATCAACATGGCGATAGCCTTAAATACAATTCGTAAGACAAACCTTCGAGTCCCGGAGATCTGTTGCATCCGACCTGCTTCAGCATAGTCAGTTACCCTGCACTACCTATGTACTTGTTGGAGCCACGCATGAAGATCTTCTACGTGTGTCTGCATCAAAGTTCACAGCTTCGTTAACTACTGTCCTAAGCCTAGCCATAACTACTTGTTTCCCGTAACCTTCGCTACTTACACGTCGAAGGTCCAGCCTTCCAGTATCTCTTAAATCCGTAGTTGTAGCTGATTTTCCTCTAGTTGCTCCTTTGTCCTGGCCTTCTCTATTACGAGGCGTTGAGAGTATGTGACGGAGGAGTTCCTAATCTTAGCTTTTTTTACTAACTCACCATGTACTCGCTGTAACACCCCCACTAAAGCCTATTGGATGAGTCTAACTTGATTTACCCGGAAGTCTTGTATCTCCAGTAGAAAGGTATTCAACTTCCTGTATACACCAGGTTTGGGCCTATTCCCAAAATTCAGACAGGCCATAACTAGTTTATGATCTGACTATTCTAAGTAGTGGAACGCGTGACAATCTAGAAGCTCTATGTCGCCTTTTTTCAGCATTTAATCCAGATAGGTTTTTGGTAGTAGTCTACGCCATTGGTCCACGTCCACGGCTCCCTCCCCGGGTGCTCGAGTCAGAACCTGTCGACCAGATTGTATCTAGCCATCAGATCAGACAGGCTTGTTTCGCACCTCTCCGGTCCTCTAGCTTCACCTTTTCCCTTATCTATACTGGGGTCAAGGATGGTCTTCCAATCCTGCATTGAATCTACATGCTTCCGACCCACGACAAAAGCGTCAACATCGCGGAAGAAGGAGAATCTCTCTTGACCGGTTCTATGTGCATGAATGCATGAACCACAACGACCCGAAGCGCGCACTTTTTGACGGTTACATCTGTCACATATGCTGAAAAGACATGATTACCTCTCAACAGTACCTTAGAATATATAGACGAAACAAAGTGCATCTCCAGTAGCGCGGCCACATCCCCTCCCAGGGGCAGGTCTCTCCGACGCGAACCGCATGGTCTGATGGTTTCAAGCGCCTCGCATTCAAACTTGCTAAATTAAGAGGCATGGCTGGTTACTAACCTATTCATTGTTGCCTATGATTCTACAATCCTCCAGTTAGAGGAGACCGACGCGTGCTCATGGTTGTCAGTTCCTTGTTATTGCACAAAGCCGCCGACCTCCAAGGGGTAGGTTAGCATAAGGGCTTGGCACAGTGACGGGTGTACCATAAAAGGGACTATTTTCTTTTATTGGGTCGAAGATTCTTCAAGAGAATGGTCACTGTCTCCAAGTCAGTACCTGGGATTACTTTCCTGGTGGTCTTAGCCATTTACCAAACTGGGATTTTGCGGCAGAGGGCGACCTGATGATGTGTCCGTTGTCACAACGCAATTCTGACGGTGGCATCCAGGAGGTTGTTGAAGGATTCAATGTTTTCCCCTTATTTGTCGCCATTTCAACAATAGCTTTAGATTTTTTCCTCTGCCGACACGAAAGGTCCATGCCGAAAGACAGGTTGCTAATCTTACAAATTTAAAGGGGAGGGCTATAGGGTCCTTTTTTTCTTCAGGGGAGAACCGGACGCCAAGTGGTTTCTTCTTTTCCCTGGTTCTTCACGTGCAGGTTGGAGTGGTCGGTGTGTGGGTACCGGTATTTGATGTCAGTGCAATGTGAGGTTGGGTTGGGGGGTATATTCTGGTGTGTGTGTGCGTGTGTATGTGTGTGTGTGCTTGTGTAGATGTGCTGGGAGCCGGTGTTGGTGGTTGGCTTGGTGCTATTATTTAATATTTGAGGGAGTATATGTTCATGGTTGGCAGTGACCACATCCTCGCTCACAGCTTTAACACTTTTCCTTTTATTTTTGCCAGACAATGGAGGAGAGCTGATATAGAAGTGTTCCCCTTCTTGCTTCCTGCTTCCTTTTCTTTCGGAAGAAATATCAGCTTTCCTCTTTGTTCCCTATTTGGTGGGGACTTGGAGGTCCCGATTGTTTTTCTTCCCCCTGTTGCTGCTGATGATGAATAGGCTGCTGCTTCGGCTGTTGTTTCTGCTGATGATGCTGCTACTACTTCACTTGTTTCTGTTTTACCTACTTCTGCTCTTGTTGCTGCGGATGCCTTTTTAGCTGCTGTAGCTGCGTTGGTGGTTCCTACTTATCATCTGTTGGTTCATCCATGGCTGCAGTTGTGGCCACTACTTCATCCTGTTTTTTTTTTGTTGCAGCGATTGCTGTTGTTGTTGTTGCTGCTGACACTGTTACTGCCTTGGATCGGGTGTTGGGTCCGCGGCGGATGTGATTGAGGTTTTCCTCTTGCGACTCGCTACTGTGTCCCAACCCTTCTTCGCTTCCTCTAGAGGTTTTGCCAATCTCGGGGTGGATGGCGGACCCAGTTTTGATGGGGCATCTTTTGATTCTGATTTAGCTGGCTTATAGGTGGCTTATGGTGTTGGTTCGGCGGAGACCACCGCTATGTTCCACTTCTGGTGCACTAGCACCGCTGGAATAGCCAGAAAGTTCTTTGTCCTTATTTTAAACGACACCACATAGACGAAATTTTGGATTTCGGTGCGAGACCTCACTGAGTTCAATTGTTCCACCTCTCCAAACTGGCTGAAGACGGGACCCAATATTCGTGAGGTGTGTTGTAAATCTGAATCGGTTTCTCTTCTTTCTCTGGTACTGCCGCTCTTTAATTCCTTTTGAGCCATCTCCACTAGCATCTCTTTGTTGAGGAGGAGGAGGAGTATATTCCATATGACGAAGCTTCTTCGGCAGAAGAACGTTGCCAGCATGTTAAGCTTCTTTAGGAGCTCTGCAATCTGTTCTTTTTGATATACGAAGAGGCAATTTGCTCGAAAGTCTGACATTACAAACGAGAGAATCCTGTCTGCAATTACCTCCCAGGACCTCAGTACTAGTTGAAGCCCATTCCCCTCGATATATTGCCTCTGTCTGTTCATGTAAACTCCTATACTCCTTGGGGTCAGTTTCGAGTCCTTGGTCCTTCCAAATGCCGAGTTTGCTGATGGTGTGTTCTTTATGGGGTTGGGCCTCGTTTTGTCTCTCTTTTTGGGGAAGCCTCTTTTTGGGGGCTCCTCTCCTTTATTCGCATCTACTGGGGCTGCTTCCACCTTATTTTTGACTCCGGGCAGTACGCTCAATCGGTTTGCAATTTGAATTATTACCGAGATCGTATTAGGGAAGTAATTAGCCGTATTTTGTTTTATTTCAAATATATTAGATTTTTCCTGTTTTACTATTAATTTCTTGCTTTCATTCCTCAATCAGTATTGATTCTTTTAATCTGAGATTTCCCCGATTTTTATCATTTGCTAACATTTTAACGGTTATGTTTTTATCGGGAGTATATTTTCCAGACACGTGTTTGTTTATCTGCTTACGGCGACTGTACACTCTTGTATTGTGAAGCTTTCAAAAACACCTTTTATCCGTTAAACAATGCTTCAAACAAACCACAACATACTTCTTACAGTTTGTCTGAGCGGAACAGAGTTTGCAAGAATAAAGAACACAATCTAACTCAGAGAAAAACGAGCAAAATCTGGCTGCCGAACCAACCTTTGAAAGTGTTTTTCTTTATATAAGCATCACCATTATCAATGCCAAGAGGCTACTCCAGCATTAATACTGTTAGCTTCCGATTTGTGCCCATCAACTACTACTTTTATGAACCTATCAGAAAGAAATGATTTAATAATTGAGAAGACATTTCCAGCTATACCATAGCTAGAGATCTTGTGAGGTAAACCTTTTTGCCATACCCTATCAAAGTCCTTAGATATGTCAAGAGCAATTGCCCTAGAAAGGTTGCCTCCGTCGAGAAATTCGCTAATCCTATGAGATATAACTGTAAGCACATCTGCTGTAGATCTAGCACAACGGAAACCATATTGTTTGTCATTAAGAAGGTTATTTTTGCTGAGATTTTTGATTACTTCTGTATTTAATACAGATCCCAGCAACTTACTCATGACGCATAGGAGGCTTAAAGGCCTGTACTGAGGGGAGGATGAGCGATCACCTGAATTCTTTAATACAGGACATACTGATGAGATTTTCCAGGGTGAAGGGAAGCAATTCTCCTTAAGACAACGTTTAAATGGTGCAAGAAAATTATGTAATACCTAACACGACTAGAATATTGTAGAGTCGAAGAAAATGAAGGTAGGAAGCGCCCACGTGTCTGCGCGTCATGCCTTACCTTGGAACGCTCCTACGGTGTGCGTACGTGCATGGCCGAAACCCGGGAGAAATTCCAAAATGGCGCCGTCCTCATCTTGTAGATTGTGCGATCATCACTGGGCCCCACGTGACCGTTCTTTGGCTGCTGATTGGCCGAGGACGAACGCCGGAAGGATAAAGGGAGTGTGTTTGGAACATGGGGATGTCTTTTCTAGGATCGACGTCAGTGTGATCGTATCGGTGAACTGCTGCAGCTTTAAGAGTACCTTAGTGTGTGTGTGTGTGATTTTTTGGGACTTGCTCGTCTACTGACTTTACAGGACTTTCTTTTCTGCTGATTCTACAGGACCTGCCCTTCTGCAGAACTTGGAACAAAACTTCAAGCCTCTTCTTTCTTTTCACACGTAGTCGCCTAAAAAGGTAGAATCCGACTTACTTGTGAAACGGCTTTAAGCTATTTCGGCAAAATGGGGGAAAAATTGACCTCAAATTAATACCGGAGTTCGATGGATCAACTCCGGCACTTGACTGGGTGGAAAAGTTGGAGTTACATTGTGTTTTGTCTGGCGTAAAGAACTTCGAACGTGTTGTCCCTCTGCGCTTGTCCGGCAGCGCCTTTGCCGTGTATCAACAGCTCAGCCATGAGGGCAAACAGGACTACGAGACAATTAAGGCGGCGCTGTTCAAGGCGTTTGCGATTGACCCCGCCACTGCTTGGGAGCAACTTGAGGCAAGGTCCCTACGTCCGGGCGAAACGGTCGATGTATACTTGGCAGAACTGACTAAGTTAACGGTCTTGTTTGGTGGACTGCCCGAGCGGGCCTTAGCATGCAAATTTCTAGCAGAACTCCCGACAGAAGCAAAGCGACTATTACGAGCCAGCTCAATTGCGGATTCGTTGCCCCTTAATGACCTAGTGGATCGGGCCAGGACTGTAATGAAGAATTATTCCGAGATGAGGGAACCGGTAATTGCTGCTGCCCGATCCACGCCGAATGATAAGAAACCGTATCAGGGACCCGGTCCACGTGGCGGAATCATATGCTACAAATGCAATGGACAGGGCCATATTGCAAGGAACTGCCGGCAGCAACAAACGGCCGTTCGCTGCTATCGGTGTAAGGAAGCCGGCCATATAGCTCAAGACTGTCCGGGAAACGGAACCGGGGACAAGGTGTCAGCGTCAACCTCTTCCCCACGCAGAAATTAAATGAGACGTTGCCGATCGTTTCGATATATGTCAACGAAACACTGCGCTCAGCACTCCTCGACTCCGGGTGCTCCCGCACTATCATATGTGCAGATCTCTGCCACACTTTGAGAAAGAAGAACGTCCGAGTGACTACCATCAGTGGAGAGACGCGCACATGTTGCGGGGTAGGCAGCGTAAACATTCGGACGAAAAATGGAATCTCCGCTAACCTAGAGGCGCTGGTGGTACCAGAAAAAACCCTGAGGTTTGACCTGCTCCTAGGATATGATGCCATCAGAGTTCTTGGTGGCGTCTACATAACGGCGACAGGGGCGGTACATTTTCAGGAGAAAGCGCCAGTGTGTGCTGCACTAAAGATCGACCAACCAGACTTCAGCGTCGAATTTGACGAGCAAAAGAGGGCCTGGACTGCCTCATGGAAGTGGTCGGAAGACCGAGAACCGGCCAAACTGCAAAATGGCATAACGGAATACCATGTGCCCAACCACATGAGGCCCGCGTACGAGGAAGAACTTCGCAAATGGATCGAGGATGGCTGGTTGATTCCCTACTCCTACAAAAAACTTGGACCCCACAAGGGTCTGATCCCATTAATGGCAGTTGCTCAACAGAACAAAGCAAAAGTCAGGTCGGTGATGGATTACCGAGAACTGATCTCATATGTTGATGCGTCCACAGGCGAGGCCGACGTGTGTGCTAGCAAACTGCGAGAATGGCGCCAGCTGGGTTCTAATGTGTCCCTGTTGGACCTTAGAAGGGCATATCTGCAGGTCCAGGTTAGCGAGACACTGAGGCCGTTTCAGACGGTAGTGTTTTCCGGTAGGAGGTATTGCCTCACGCGACTGGGTTTTGGGCTGAACGTTGCGCCCCAAATCATGAAAACGATCGTCAATGCTGTATTGTCACAGGATAAGACCGTAAAAGAGGGGATATCAGCATACCTTGGCGACATATACGTGAATGAATACGTTGTGCCATCATCACGTGTGAGGGCTAAGCTTGTCGCACTTGGACTGATTTGTAAGGATCCAGAACGCTTGGAGGATGGCGCTCGTGTTTTGGGGTTGAGCGTTCAACAGGAGCGAGGGACCTTGAGGTGGGGGCGCGGAACATCAGTCCCCGAAGTGCCCCATATCCTCACGAGGCGGGCCATATTTTCCCTGTGTGGAAAACTGGTAGGACACTTGCCAGTATGTGGATGGACCCGGGTCGCAACAGCCAGCATAACGAGGAGGGCGAGTGCATTTACCAAAGGCTGGGATGACGAGACGGTGGACAATCTGTTGCTTCGCATGGTAAAAGAAACCATCACAAGAGTCCAGCAGGAGGACCCCCACCCCTAAAGGAGATTGGTGCATCCAGGGAGACAGCCTAAATGTGTGGGTGGATGCGAGCTCCCTCGCGATCGGGACGCTATTGGAGATGAACGGGTCTGTGATTGAGGACGCCTGCTGGTTGCGACCACTGGATGATGCCATCCACATCAACCTAGCGGAGTTGGATGCGGCGATAAAGGGAGTAAATATGGCACTCCAGTGGAAGGTTAAAGAATTGTGCTTACACACAGATTCGCTGTGCGTGTACCACTGGATAGTTGACACACTAAAAGGCAAAGCGAGAGTGTGCACCAAGGCGGCTACCAAAATGCTAATCAGACGAAGGTTGGAGACACTAAGGAAGTTGGTGGAAGAGTACAACCTATCCGTGAACGCGGTGCTTGTCGCTTCCCCCCGCAATCTTGCGGATAAACTCACCCGTGTGCCCCAGAGGTGGTTCGACGCAATGAAGAAAGAAGCCGAACGTTATGTGCGGCCTCTATTGATGAGACGGATAAAATCAAGAGGGTACACCACGACACTGGACACCCCGGAGTGAGACGGACATATTATTTCGAACCCAGTCAGTGTCCAAAAACAGAGTAGAATCAGTGGTCAAGGAATGCCAAATATGCCAGTCAATCGACCCGGCTCCCACCAAATGGCAGAAAGGTCGGCTGGAAGTCGACGGGACTTGGAGCTGGCTGGGCATGGACATAGCCCACTATGGTGGTCAGCACTTCCTCACACTAATCGATTGCGGACCGACGAGGTTTGCGATCTGGCGACTGTTAACAGGACAGGACTGGGCTAGTGTCATCCGCCAATTAGAGTCTATATTTTACGAGCGGGAAATTAAGGCGTTTCATGGACGATAGGGGGACCCGGCTTAAACACAGGTGTGCGTATGTGCCGAGTGGCAACGGTATAGCAGAGCGGTGCCACCGAAGTGTGAAACGGATAGCAGCAAGGAAGCAATGCACGATTGCGGAGGCGGTATATAGGTACAATACAACGCCAAAGGATAGCGCGACTGCTGAAAGTGCACCTGCTAATGCGATACATCGCTATCGAGTGCGTGTTAAGGGTATTGACGCCTGCCCGCTTAATCAGAAGAAGACGCAAAGACGGTACAAGTCAGGGGACACCGTCTGGGTAAAGCCTCCCAATAACCGATGCACGATCAGGTTCAGACAGGGACGGATCACCGGCATAATCGGTGAGCAGGCTGTGCTGGTTGATTGTGTCCCACGCCATGTAAGGGATGTCCGGCCCGCCCTTGATATAAACCAAATGGTGAACAGATAGAGTAATGAATCATCCAGTGATGAAATGTGGACCCGGCCTTTTGCTGAGAACCTCAGCACGGATGGCGATAGCTCCAGCACCACTTCTGAGAGCTCGGATGAAGATGAAGATGAAGCGCAGCCGGATGGTAGGACTGTGGACACTGACCCAGGTAGCTCGGAGGAAGATGAAGTGCAGCCGGATAGTAGGACTGTGGACACTGACCCGGGTGACACTGGTGGAGATTAAGAAGCCAAGCTAATCCCCCTCCGTAGGAGCGCCCGCATCAAACGACCGCGGCCGCAATGCCGCATGTGTGATCTTGAGACCAGGGGGGGTGTAGAGTCGAAGAAAATGAAGGGAGGGAGCGCCAACGTGTCTGCGCGTCATGCCTTACCTTGGAACGCTCCTACGGTGTGCGTACGTGCATGGCCGAAACCCGGGAGAAATTCCAAAATGGCGCCGTCCTCATCTTGTAGATTGTGCGATCATCACTGAGCCCCACGTGACCGTTCTTTGGCTGCTGATATGCCGAGGACGAACGCCGGAAGGATAAAGGGAGTGTGTTTGGAACATGGGAGTGTCTTTTCTAGGATCGACGTCAGTGTGATCGTATCGGTGAACTGCTGCAGCCTTAAGAGTACCTTAGTGTGTGTGTGATTTTTTGGGGCTTGCTCGTCTGCTGACTTTACAGGACTTTCTTTTCTGCTGATTCTACAGGACCTGCCCTTCTGCAGAACTTGGAACAAAACATCAAGCCTCTTCTTTCTTTTCACACGTAGTCGCCTAAAAAGGTAGAATCCGACTTACTTGTGAAACGGCTTTAAATATGTTACTCCCTACACTCATTTACTACCCAGAACATCACGATACTACCTACACAAATTCGTCATCGAAATTTACACTATCTTTTATATCATCACAACATTGAAATGAACGAAAACCTATCGGGACAGTTAATGACACCAGAAATTTCAACAGCAATAGAACAATGCTACCATGACAGCGTCAGAACCACAAAAAAATAAGAATAAATTTAACTGGCTACGCCATAAAAACAACTCTTCAAGTTATAACAGGCCCAATGAAACAACAATGGTGACAGCAAGAAAACTCAAAATAACTCGCTCGTTACAGACCTTTACTAATACTCTGAGACATAACTTCTCAGTTAACAAACACGGAGAAAATAAATAACGGATTAAAACTCGAAATGCAAACACAATGTTGCTGAACAGCATATCACTTAAAGTTGGGACCTGCCTTCAGAAAAAAAAACTCACAAAGCACACACCCTTCTACCGTGAATAACACTTCCGATTTTCCTACATATAAACCTGACCGCACATCGCACCAACCTCCAGACAACCCCAAACTAGACTGTAAAGTTACAAGACTCTGCACACTATACATCGTGTACAACGTGAACAATCTAATATCACACGCAACCTCACGAACCCACAACTACTCACCCTCAAAGATTACAAGCTAAAAACCTAATATTCCTACCCTCTGACCATTGATAGTTTTCATTTGTCATATTCTAAACATCACGAACATTGATCAAGTGTGTTGAGTACTTATTTGTCACATTCCTAAAATCAGATATAGTGATCATTAATGCTGAATGCCTGTTTGTCACTTTCCAAAAATACGTACATTGATCAAGTAATGCTGAATATTTATTTTCTACATTCACAAACTCACGTACATTGATAAAGTAATGTCGATATTTCCTACCGACGAGTGGGGGGGAAGACGTTTAGATTGCAACGAAAAATTACCTCGTTGCTTACAAGCAAACGTATTCTTGTAAATATAACGCGCTGTTAACAGTTGTCGTACCGGTCTGATAGATCTCTAACAACGACAAGAACAAACTACAACCGCAACCTAAAAAGGTGACTCTTTTTATAGTCTCAATCTCTCGTTCAGCGAGATTGAAACGAGACTGGAATGTCTATTTAAGCTATAAGGAATAGACATCATATTTTCTTCATTAACAAACACCTGGCCGGGCCGTTCACAGCCATGAGTGTCTTTCCCTTCCCACCGAGCCACCCTCGGTAAGTCAATCAATTTAATTATCACAGTAATTCTGAGTGTGTGTCACGTCCCAAAATTGCTGCGAAATAATCAAGTTACGCTGAGTACTTATTTCCCACATTTCAAAAATCACGTACATTGACCAACGTGTACTGAGTGATTATTTCTCACATTCCCAAAGTTACGTAAGTTAGTCAAGTAATATTATGTGCTTATTGTCACATTCTAAATATTACATATTTGTTTGGTTAAAAACTTATGTCGTGTTTTTTTACGTTCAACTTCAAAAGCTCATAACTCATTTAATTATAAATTATATAACTTGAAAAAATACGATTAGAATCGACACATATTTGCCTACGAGAAATAAGAATTCCATTAGCAAAGAAATCCAGAGTTCTAGAAACGATGAAGTTCTAGAAACGATATCATCGCGGCATTTTAAGTATTTTTCGCGCAGGTAGTTATCGAGATGCTTGAAAATGTGATAATCAGTGGGAGATAGATCCAGTAAATATAGCGGATAAGGCAAAGTTTCTAGCCCAATTCTTTCAGCTTCTGCAGGATCTGTTAAGCAATATGCGGGTGAGCGATGTCATGGAGGAGCATTGCTCTGTTCATATTGACAAATCTCGGACATATGTAGGAGCTGCTGGTGCATTGCTTCAATTTGTCGTCAGTACTCCTCCACCGTAACTGTTTTACCCGGATTCAAGAAGCTGTTATCGATAAGACCGGCCGCAGATCACCAAAAAGTTTCCATAACTTTTGGGGGTGCCATTCCGGCTTCGTGAAGTGTTGTGTAGCTTCTCCAGCATCCAACGACTGTACCAAACGTCGCCGGTTGTTGTAGAGGATCCACTTCTCATCATAGGTCACAATCCGCTCAAGGAACATGTCGTTTTTGTTGTGCAGAAGGGGCGTAGAAGACAACTCAAAACGACGATTTGGGGGATTTTCGTTCAATTTATGCGGCATCAGTTATCCAATTTTTTTACTTCCCTATTTGCTTTAAATTGTGAACGACTGTTAAATGGTCGATATTGAGTTCAACGGCAACCTCTCGTGTTGTTTTGCCAGGATCGGCTTCAATTAAGGCTTTCAAATGTTCGTTATCTACCGCAGTCGGCCGGCTGTGACCGTCTTTATTTTGGAGGCTCTCGTAACCATTGAGAAATTTCTTGAACAAATGTTGTGCCACACGTTCGTTAGAGGTCCCTGTGCCAAACTAATAACTTTGATATCACAAACTGTCGTGGAAGCTTTTCGTCTTTGAATTTTGTTTATGCTGTCGAAAATCCTGCAATAAAAAATAACTGGAGAGATTGAGAACAGTAACGAATAAAACGATTCGATAGAGCGAAAAAGGCGCTTCAAAATGATATATAAAATGGCTATATATATATATATATATATATATATATATATATATATATATATATATATATATATATATATATAAGGGCATTAATTCAGAAATTATATATGTAAGTGACATATACGAGGAAACGAATTTGCCTTGACACCAACCTAATACATTTATCAACTAAAGCTGGGTGCCTATTTGTCACATTCCAAATATCACAGAAATAGATGAAGTAATACTGACTGCTCATTTGTCACACACTAAAACTCCAATAAATTGATCAAGCAATGTTGTATGCTTATTTGTCACATTCCAAAAATACTTACATTGATCAAGTAATTCTAATTGCTTATTTGTCACATTCCTAAAATCAGATAAGTTGATCATATAATGCTGAGCGTTTATTACTAAAAAATCATACTAAAAATCACGGTAATTGATAAACTTATGTAGAGTTTATATTTGTATCATTCAAAAAATCATGTACAGTGATCGAATATTACTGAGTGCTTATTTCTACCATTTCATATACTATATAAATTGATCAAATATTACTGAGTTCTTATTTGCCACATTCCTAAAATCACATATCCTTAAATTCTACTCATGAAATAAGGTACTTCTACAATATAGCACTAATATGATAAACAGAATAAATTTTACTCGTGACGTACATAAAAATTACGAAACTGAAAAGATTATATTTTCGAGTAGTATGCCACTTTTATCATGAGGCGATTCTTTACTATAGCACTCAGATGTAAAAACAAACCAACTTTTACCCGAGATATATGGAAAATTTAGCACAACAGAAAATCATATAAAATCATTGAGTAGTTTCATATTTAAATTAGAAATAAGGTACTTGTATAGTATTATACTTATGTGTAAAACAAAGTTATTTCTACCTCTGACATACATAAACGAAATTACACCTGAAAACCATGTGATATATTCGAGTAGTATGACATTAATGTAAGAAATAAAGTGCTTCTCGCGAAAGCTCACAGATGAAAAACAAACTCTTACTCGTGACATAAAGAAAAGTTAGGAAAATAGGAAATTATGTAAAATCATCGAATAGTTTGATTTTTAAATAAAAAAGAGGTACTTGTACAATATTCTATCCACGAAATAAGGTATTTTCAAGAATAGTACAAATATAAAAAACAAAGAACATCTTTACTATGACGTACATAAAAGTTACTAAAACCAAAAAGCACGTAATATATTCAGATCGAATGACATTTTTATAAGAACTAAGGTACTTGTTAACTATAGCACCGAGATGAAAAACAAAGAAACTCGTGCCCGTGACTTATGGAAAAGTTAGCAAAACAGAAAATCATATAAAATCATTGAGTAGTTTCATTCGTTTTAATTAGAAATAAAGTACAATATCTTACCCTAAAAATGAAATACTTGTACACCATAGAACCGGTATAAAAATCTGTTACGCGGGACATATTAAAACGTTGTTTATCGTCCTTGTTTCTTATATTCTAAAAATCACGAACACGTATCAAATATATTTTATGCTTATTTTTCATATAAAAACTCACGTAAATTGATTAAACCATCTGTATTTGAGCGGCGGTTGGGGAAGTAGTGTATATGTTGTTGTCACAACGCAATCTCTCAAGCAGTCTTAATTACCTTATTTTGTATATAATTTAAAGTGGGGGTATATGGAGTTAGTGCCAGCAGTATCTTAAGCAGTTTACGATTTGAAAATTATATTTATACACATATAATTTTAAGAGGTGGGTATATATATGGTCAGTCACGAAAATGGCAGAAGCATTTTACGATCTCAGAATTATTTTATTTCACATATATTTTTAAGATAAGTGGGGTATATGAAGTTAGGATAGGAAATGACTGAAGCAGTTTGCTCGCTGAAAATAATAATTTTTAGAATTATGTTTTAAAGAGGGGTGTTATAGAGCCAGTCCTGAGAATGGCCAAAGCAGTTTACGATCTCCAAGTACTTTATTTCACAACTTTTATTAGAGTGGGGGTATATGAAGTCAGTCCCTGAAATGGCTGGAGCAGTTGCCGATCTCACAATTATCTTATTTAGTATTTGTTTTTGAAGAATGAGGTAAATGGAGTTAGTATAGGAAATGGCAAAAGCAGTTCATGATCTCAAAATTTCTTTTATTTCGTATATATTTTAAAGAGAGGATATACGGAGTTATTCCCGGAAATGAGTGAAACAGCTGAGAGTAAAGTAAATTTATATATATATATTTTAAAAATTACTTATATAAAGTGAGTCCCGCAAATAACTGAAGCAGTTTACCATCTCAAAATTACTTTGTTTCATACTAGCTATACACTTGGCGTTTCTCGATCGTAAGTTACGCTTAATTATGATATTTTAATTTGTGAAGATTGCGTATGAATTAATTTAGATTAAATCCTGTACTGACTAATATATTAATCCTCTATTGAATACTATATATTACGAGGAATAATTTTTCCGGTTAACAAATTCGCAAAACAAAAACATAAAATATAATAAATAATAATGATAATGTAATTCATCAAATTATGTCTGTGTTTGTTTACAATATTACGTCAGTTGGTATTTAGGCTTGACGATGAATACTTTCGATACCCATCATCATCACTGATACTAATCAGTGTTGATTACTTTTTTTAAAATTTGCTAAAAAAGAAACGATTTGCGGCGATTTTAATTGGTTCCTATTCCTTTATCGTAAATGAAATTTGTTAATAAGAAAACATTAAATCAAAATAGTGAGGTACACCACAGGTTGTACATGGGATCATTCGAGCTGTAGTCAAATATTCTGCAATTGAGCTATGTTTCTAGATGTCAACATTTTTTTGAAAATATAATATAGAATTATTTATTGAGATTTTATTATCTCCCTCGACAGTGCAATCGAAAATTCCCCCAGTATTTTTTTTGTTTATAAAAAAGCAAGGTAATTTTTAAGATCGGCTTTTTTCAGTCTTCGATATTTATCTGACGAATTATTGGACACAACATATTTAAGGACAATGCCTGACATATAAATTATTTTTGGGTGAAATTTGCAAAAGATAGTCTCAGCTGTTTCGGAACATATAAGTAAGGAACTCACACAGAAAGTGATTTTTATAATATAGTAAGATATATTTTAAAGCTTAAGGAGTAGTATATGGAGTCCGTCCCCAAAATAGCTAAAGCAGTCTAAACGGTCTAAAAATTACATTATCTCAAATATATTTTTAAAAGTGGAGGTATATGAAGTTAGTCCTGGAAAGTGCTAAAGCAGTTTACGGCATAAAAATTACTTTATTTTATATATAATTTAAAAGTTGTTGGGATATATGGAGGCAGCCCCCGAAATTACTAAGCTGTTTCTGATCTGAAAATGACTGTAATAGAGGGGAGGAGTATAGAGAGTCACTCCTCGAAATTGCTATGAAAATACTTTATTTCAAATATATTTCTATATGGTAGGAGGGTATATGAAGTCAGTCCCGGAAATAGTGGAAGCAGTTTTTTTTTGTTTTTCCTATACATTTAAGAGTGATGTGTATACGGATTCAGCCCGACAATAAATCACCAACTTCTAGTCCATCATCTTAAAGATACTAAACTTCTGACTGACCAACAACATGGATTTAGGTAAGCCCGTTCCACAGCAGACACCATTACTGTAATCTCAGAACATATATACCATTCACTGGACAAAACGGGGGGGGTAGAGCGGTAGCTCTAGATATATAGAAGGCTTTTGACAGAGTATGGCATGAGGATCTTCTCAAGAAAATCAGATCGTACGGTATCGCTGGAAGAATACATGTCATAATTAAATCCTTCTTAGATAAGAGAACCATCTAGGTTGTCCTTGATGGTCTTACATCTAAACAATATGATATAAATGAGGGAGATCCTCAGGGGTCTATGCTTGAACCTCTGTGATTCCTAATATTCAGAAATAACCACCCTGAAAAAAATGTCTGTGAGATGGGTATATATGCTGACACGGCAGGAAAACAATTGACCACATATCTAAAGAAATGGCAGAAATACTAGCCGATGACCTCCGATCCGTAGTGGAATGGGGACAAAAATGGATGGTCACATTCAATGGTGCCAAGACTAAACTTGTTTCCTTCAATAATTACAAGAAACATCCCCTACCGCCAACTGCAATGGCCAATGACTCTTTATCTGAAAGCATATCTTTTAAACTCATCGGCCTAACGTTCACAGGAAACATGAGTCGGAACACTTACATTGAGGCTATTGCCAAGATCGCGGCGAAGATGGTGTGTTATCTCTATCGTGCCAGAAAACTACTAACGTCCGAAAGTATCCTACACCTCTATAAGGTCACCGTTCGCTCATGTATGGAGTATTGTTTTCATATTTGGGCTGGTGCATCTTCCACTAGTCTCTCGCTTCTAGATAAGGTTCAAAAAAGAGTCGCCAATCTGATAGGTCCTGAACTGTCATCTTAACTTCAGTCTCTGTCCCATCGACGAAATGTTACATCCCTACACGTACTTTAACGGTGAATGTTCTGACGAACTACTAACACTTGTACCCCCTCGACGTAAATACACCCCACAAACCCGAAAAGTAGCTAAATCCTACCCCTTCACAGTAGATATCCCTAGATGTAAAAGAAACTTCTACTCCAGTAGTTTCTTCGTCAAAACAGCTAGAATTTGGAATTCCTTTTCGAGTCCCTGCTTTCCCAACTGTACTGACATGCAGAAGTTCAAGTGTAACATGAACCGACATGTAGCTGCCCAACTCCCTACACAGTACCCTTGATGCTTATGTCCCTGATAGTAGCCCCTACAACAAAGTGGCAATGGACCCTGTTTGGGGTGAAAATGTAAAAAAAAAAACTTCATATAATATATATTCTTTAAAAGATGCGTATCTGGGGACATTTCCTGAAATGGCTGAAGCAGTTTACAATCTCAAAATTACTATCATTTTCTCTAAACTTTTAAGAGCGGGGCATATGGAGTCAGTCGCAGAAATGGTTTAAACAATTTACGTTCTGAAAATTTCTTTGTTTCCTATTCATTTATAGAGGAGGGGATTATAAAGTCAGTGCCTGAAATATCTGAAGTATTTTACGATAAGAAAATTAAGTTATTTTATATATTTTTTAAGAAGAAAATGATATATGGAGTCAGTTCCGGACATGGATAAAACATTTTACGACTTCAAGATTACTTTATTTCATCATCAGTTTTGTGATAAAGTGGTTTAGGGAGTCGTCCCGGAAATGTCTGAAGCGATTTATAATATGAACACTACTTTTTTTCATATATTTTTTTAAGATTGGTGTATATGGAGCTAATCGCGGAAATGGCTGAAGCAGTTTACGTTCTGAAATTCTCTTTATTTCATGTATATTTTTTTTAATGTGAGGGGTGTTTGAACCCAGTTCCGGAAATGGCTGAAGCAGTTTACGATCTAAAAATTACGTAATTTTATATAAATTGTAAGGGAGCTATACAAAGTCAATCCCGGAAATGACTAAAGCAGTTTACTATTTGAAAATTACTTTAGTTCATAGATATTTTTAAGAAGGTGTACATGAATCAATCTAAAAAATGGTTTATGCAGTGTACTATCTAAAAATTACTATATTTTAAATATATTTTAAGAGAGGGCATAGTTTAAAATATACGCGTCAGAAGAGATCGACATTATTACACAAAAGTAAAACTTGACAGATAAAGGAAAAACATTTTAGATTTACGCTTTAGAGAACAACGGTAATTGTATATTTGATTTTTTTATTTACAAGAATTTTTCAATTGTTTAGATAATCTAGACTACTATGAACTTTTACTTACTATTTGTTACAAAGTTCTTGCCGACGTAATCGGAGACATTTTTCGTGAACTATTTTCGAACCTGGAAATCCATATATCGAAAGCAGGAACTTATTCAAAATTTCAGGCTGGACATTTTATTCAAATTGAATCCGAAAAAACACACACATTTTACATACAAATCAATACTCACTAACACATTATGTCGTCTACTCCATTCAGAGATATCACGTTCAGAAGTCGGAAATATTCCTTAAATAGTTATTCGTGGTTTTGTTTCGTATTATTTAATGTTATAAAGACATTATCCAAGTTGTGAATATAGCATTGCATAAACGTAGAAATCAGCACTTGTTTTCTTTGCTGGTGAATACGTATTTCATTTCAAAATTCATCTGATGATGAAAATTTCATTACTAATTGCAGATGTGTACGAAAATTTCCTTATTAATTGCAGATGTGTACGAAATTATTGTCTTACAACATTGATTTTTATGCAGTGATTTTACGTCTCAAACCCCGAAGAAAGATAAAACACAGATCATTCTTGTTACATTTTGCAGCATTATCCACCCGATTGATTAATTCTGCTTTTGCACATTTCTATCTAATCAACAACAACAAATTAGTTTACAACTTTAACAAATAGATTACTCATTCAGAAATTCTACAAACTTTTACATCTCAAAAGTGATCAATACCTTAGATTCCAATCACTAACCTCTAATTGAATAATTCGCTTTAATATTATTATTACTTCCAGCAATAACTTGCAGCAATAACATTATTATTATCAGTATTATTATTATTATAATTATTATTATTATTATTATTATTATTAGTAGTAGTAGTAGTAGTAGTAGTAATAGATTTATCTTTCCCGATAGTAAGCTCGTTGTACTAGGTTTAATAGACATTTAAGTTGAGTGAGGATAGGATTTGCCAACGAAGTAGGACCGATTGAGATTAAATATTTTTTTTATTTTGTGCTGACAACCGACACCGACTATTTAGTTACTTGTAGATTTTTATTAATGCGAAAGTAAAATATATCAAATTTAGAAAATTTTAGAAATAAATATTACAGTTTAATTCGATACTACCTATCTCGGTAAACACGGCGAGGGACAAGCCTTATCACGGGATTTATAATTTCTACAACACGTTCGATAAATATTTTGTGACTATTAAATCTTGTATGAAAATATAGTATACACGCGTTTTGAACAGGAGCAAATATATTTTAACAGAATAATGCCCATTAAAATGATTTTAGATGAGAATTTAAAGTATGGGCTAGTAAAATTTGTCTGTGAGAATTATCTGCTCAGTAGGAGTTATCAGTAGCTCTAGAAAGAACACATTTTATTATGTTCACTACATATGGACTGATGGAGTTGCTATGGTAAAGCAATATATGAAGCCGAATTTGCACTGCCGCATTGGTGGCTTCAAATACCATTTTCAGAAGAAGATAATGTATATATTGCAACTAATTCGAACAACGGCGATTGTCAGTTCGATATAAATCTTAATATGTTTGAGAAGATACACCCGTAAAATGTGAAGACTTTATTGACCAAACCTTGTGAAATTAACAAAAACATCAGAACGCTCCGAATAATACAAATAATGCAAAATTGAAACTTTATAAGCAATACGTATTACCTCATCTATTGTGGTGCTTAAGTGACAACAAGCCGCTTTAAATTTCATGTCTTCTTAATTTCATGCCATTAATATAGTCATTAAACTCGCGTGTCCGCGTTAACTATTACCGATGCATGACTACTGATAAAGACCGGCTGTTTATTTTTGAATCTTCATGACAATATGCCTTCTTAAAATCCCAGTATCCTTCGGTCCCTTTCGGATGAGGTTTAAATAATGCGAATCTTCGATGTCTTTCGATCATGTCAGACTCTAAACACAACTCACCTTACATTATTTATTTACATAAGTTAATCTTTATTAAAACTTACTTGTGACCCTGTGTGAAGTTGAGACAACCGTAAACCCTGAGGGAGGTCGGGTAAATATGCTGAGATTATCTGTTGAACGTTAAATGAACCCCGGACAGCGGCGGGTGACCTATCAGAAGTGATGTACTTGTACTTGGGAAAAACAGACATAAATTTTATTGTTTGAAAACGAAGGGACCGGAAATATGAGAATGGTGTGGAAATGAAGCCAGACCTATGTTGGCCTGAGGAACCTGTTCAAACAATGGCTCTCTAAATGACAGGTTTTCACCACTTGAGGTCGTGTGAAAAGGATTTCATTTTTGGTATTAGATTTCAGAACTGCGGACGGTTGGCTGAATTGCACACACAGAAAATGGCTGGGGAATACCCTTCGTGACGTTTTGAATTTCGGTTGGACTGGCAAACCGCCGGACCCCAACCCGTCCCTGAATATTTAAACAAGCGCCCAGACGGTTGGGAGCAAATTAAGGCCGACGTTCGAGAAGAAATAAGCTCCAAAATCGCCCGACCCCCCTCTTCATCGTGACTGCCACCCAAGGGACGAAGAATACTTAAAATGTTTTGGTGAACTGAACGGTGTACATATGTAAAAAAAAGTATGTAACTTTTGTGAAATTGACTTTTCGTAGCTAGAACCCTGAGTGTCTTTCTTGTTCTTTCCGGGGTACATGCACGCTTTGCTTTTACTTTTCAGCAGAATTCAACACAGATATACAGAGAACCATAGTGAAGCTCTCCCGGTTGACATCACGAGCCACAGTTTCCTAAGAGGTTAAAGGGCAGTTGCTTACCTGACCTGAGCACGGGAGACCGCCACACCGAAAACTATTGATTCTACCAATGTTTACATTCTTCTGTTTTTCTAGTAAGATTCATGTAATTTTAGCTTTTCACTTAAACCTGTGATATTCGTATGAGGACGACGGAATATTTTATCTGTATGGTTTTCAAATTTGAATGAGATTATTTATATACTTAGAATATCAAAAGGATTAGATGATTTTTTAATATTTCTAACAGCAACTCCAGTTTTCCATATTTGACTGATGGTGCAAAATGTAATTTCTTGTAAAGTTACAAATGGCTATTCCCCATCACAGTTATATTTATTTTTGTTTTTATATGAACTTGCTGTGCTTATTTATGATGTCGTTAACCATCTGCTGTCTATTTTCTTATTAAGTCTACCTTTAAAATTGTCATTATAATAATAATAATAATAATAATAATAATAATAATAATAATATTAAAAAATAATAATTCATGTATATATTAATACTAGAGCGTGTGTGTTATTTTCTGTGTCACACCTCTGGGTCGTTCAATTGTTATGCACTTCTATTTCTTGTCATAACTAATTTTATCAATAATTCTTCATAAGTATCGGTTGCCGTTTCGATCATGGCTGAAGGAAGTCAAGTTGTATATATATATATATATATATATATATATATATATATATATATATATATATATATATATATACATATTCACAAGTTTGAATTAAAATATCCTAATAAAGCGTACTTTTCGACCGGGCTTTTCCGGGCGTTCATGCTACCTTAGATAAATACTTTTGCAGTTTTAACAAAAAATCTACAATAATATCAGAGCGTATCCATTTATAGTGAACATCTACAGAATGCCAACATCATTATATTTCATATAAATGAGTCTACTGTGGAATTTCCACCCGCCCCGCTATTTAATCTTATTATTATTACTATTAATGAAATTTGTATTTTTCTAGACTCCTGTGATATTTGCGTCACCCCATATACCCATTTTTCTGAATGTGCCACTCTTCCGTCCACCCTGGCAACATCTACAACTATTTCTCATCTTTCTTTGATTTGCTGCATTAACCTCGTAACCAAGTAACATTTAATTAAATCGACTCATCCTCTTCCTACAACCACACTCCGGATATGGTTAGTGTTGTCTCAGTTAACTTAATTTCAAATTAGGTGGAGGATAAAATGAGAGAATTATGATCACTGTTGACATTTAGAAAAAAAAACAAGGAGCATTCACAAATGTAAAATCATACCATTGACAAAAAATTGTTTTCGAAGAAATTATTATTAGACTATTCTATAAGTTCTGTCTATTAAAAATAACGTGTAGATGTCTCGTCAAAATATATTACATTATATATATATATATATATATATATATATATATATATATATATATATATATATATATATATATATTACTAAAACTCTAAATTTGCGGATCACGATGTCACCGTCTCACATTTTAACGCTATGACCTCATTTTAAGCAAACTTTTTATATTGAAATTAAGTCAGGAACATTTTGTGCGAATTTATTTTTATGTTTTTACTACAAAGAAAGGGGGAGTGTTATTTAGTATTCTATGAGCATCTTTAATTATATTTAGTGCTTTTAGTAACGCACTGTAGGCCTATCTGTTTTCATTGATAAAATAAATAATTTCTGTATCCCAAGATAGGTAGATTGACACATTGGTTGCACTGATGCGATAAAGGTCTCCTTCCTGATAGAAGTGCTTATTATCAAAACAAGTGATTTCTCCTATTGAAATAAAAACGTTCGCATACATATATGTTTGCACATACGTTATCAACATTCACACACATTTTTGTACGTAGGTTATAACATTTCACAAGCATTTCTATTCGTATGAGAAATTATGACTTTTCTACACACATTTATTTTATGGCGCAAGTTACCAACAATCACATAGATGTCTGATCATAAGTACGTTATCATGTTTGTGTCTATTTAAACGTTATTGCATTTGATTTTATTGTGAAAAGGTTATCAACACGTTAGTATTGATTTTATGTGGAGAGAATTTAACGCATATAACGCTTTATGTGTGTAAAAATATCGGATGATACCTATTAACTAAGCTAATGAAAAAATGCAGAAGATGGTTTATAAAATTTAGAAATAGATTATTTCTCCTTGAAGATGAAGACTATTCAGAACGTCTAGTTGAGTTTAATTAAGATTCATTGTGAAATTATTTAAAGAAAAATATCGATGAAGCTTTTTACATACGATACAATTGAACATCTGTAAATATTCATAAGTTTCGTTGCAATTGTAAATTGCGAGTTTAGATCTACGGATCAGTAAGTGATATTTAGAATTATTTTTAAATAATTTATGATCAACACATTTTTCGAAGCTAAGGAAAATATCTGAGTTGTTGTTCTACATGTACTTTTATGCTCTGACGAACTGCAAGCACTTATACCCCCTCGACGTAAATAACCCGACACACCCGACAAGCAGCTAAATCCCACCTTTTTCCCAGTAGAAGGCCCTAGGTATAAGAAAGCCTTCTACTTTAATAGTTTATCCCCCAGAACTGGGAGATTTAGGAATTCCCTTAACTGTACTGGCATGCAGAAGTTCTTAACTGTACTGGCATGCAGAAGTTCAAATTTAATGTGAACAGACATCTCGCTACCCATATCCCTTCATAATACTTCTGCAACTTATGTCCCCGATAGTAGCCCCTTAATTCAAAGTGGCACTGTGCCTTGTTTAGTGTGAAGATTAAAAAAAAAAAGATATAAAGAGTTTATAACTTTCATGAACTATCACGATGACGATAAAACGTGCAGCCGAATACTTTTACCTTAGATATATAAAGATAAAGATAAAGTGCACTATGAAATTCATATAAAGAACACTTAACGGAACCCAAACTAAAGTAATTATGAAAAGTGCACTATGAAATTTAAAAGAATATAATATTAAAAAACTCGGAAGAGATATGAAACGAAAACTGTCAAAATAATTAATAAATTCTCAAGACGTTTCAACAATAATTCTAACAATTTTATCAGCAGATAACGTAATACATTAAAATAAGTTGAACTACAAGCAATTATCAGCAAGTCTCACACGACTACACATGAATACACGATTCATAATATTAATTCGGAGGTCAAAGCTTGGTAATGAAACTAAACTTGATAGATGCACTGCAATTACAAGTAATGAGACACCAACATTTATGTTAAAGGAATACAAAATAAAGTTTGATAATAACTCGTTCACTGCTCATTTAGATTTTGCATGGGATTGGTTAGTAAAACTGTATAAGATAGGATAATACACAGAGAACAATTAAATTCTCTTTTTGGATTTCTTCAAATCAAATCAGGAAATGGGTTACAAATATAAAACTAAACAAGTCAAATCCCTGATTTGTGTGACATTGATAAATATTACCGATTAAGCTAATCCATGCCATTGAATAAGGTAGTTTATGGTTAGAAAATTAAAGATTGACCTGACTAGCTAAGAAATATTTTATATATAATGATCGATAAACAAATATCGAACTAGAAAAAGTTCAACTGACTATTATATTTTAATGAAATCAACAGACACTGTGTAGTTTACAGACTCGATATGTCTATTCTTACTGAATGAGATTCACAAACATAATACAATGAGCGTGAGCGAAACTTACATGCGCGATTCAGAATTTAAGTAACGATTAAAATATATAAATACTTACTAAAATACAGACACTGATTGACTTTTAAACTTTCTTAATATAGCATACTTTTGAACCAAACGAGAATTGTACACTGGTGAATAGACTCAAACTACCTTAAGTCAGTTGTAATCTCTATTGTACCTAACATTTGTAAACGAATCTCTACGATTTCATCTATCAGATCAATATTCAATGAGAATTCCTAATAAATTCCACAATAACTAAGTGTGAGTATTCCTCTACTAACAAGAATAGCAAAATCAAATGATAACCGATTATAGAAATCAATAACATGGTAAAATAAAATAAACAATAGCTCAAATTAAAAAAAATGGAACATTTTGGTTATTAAAACGGGTATCAGTATGAGAAAAAGTTTGACTTTATTTCCGAGCCTAAAAATGATTCACAAAACTGAAACAAAAATGTAGTAGGCAAAAAAAAAATAAATGTTCTGTCAGCAACAGTACAACTTCAAAATAGTCAATATCGCCCACCTCCAGAAGAGAGGGAATTCCTGTCCGTGATAACCGTGGTAAAAGAAGACACACTCCAATCGCCAGAAACACCCGCACACAAAATTTGCAGGACACTGCCGACTCGTCTCTAGCCTCCTGCTTTTATAGTGGCCGGGAATTATCTATTTGCATAATCACATGACAAAGAAACGTGATTTTCCCAGAGTTGCATGGGGTAAACGCTAATAAAAACCCCCGGACGCCATCTTGGAATTCTCTTTTCCCCCCCAACCGGTGACACAACAGACGTACCCGAGGTAAGCTCTTTTCCCCCTCATTTTAGTTATTGCTACTTCTGCTACACCCCCCTGATCTCATGATCACAAATGGGGCAGGGGGCAGTCGTCTCTGTCTGGTACTTCTCCGAAGAACCGGAGGCAGCACTTCCTCCCTGCCATCCTCCTCATCGCCATTATTGCCAACAGTCTGCTCCATATGCGGTGTTTCACAATCAGGGCAGGGGGACTATATTCGTCTCTGTCGGGTACTCCTTCGTAAAGGCAAGACGGGTGGTCCTTCCCCCGCTTCTTCAGTATGTACATTATATGGCTCAAAATCCTCTCCGTCGTCCTGCATCATACTCTCTGTCTTTTCAGAAGAATTCATACTGTCTGAGTCTCCCTCTTCCTCCGATGTAACAACATAATGGCGAGGGCGCAAATCCTTCACCTGACGAGGCACACCGTCCACCAAAATCGACTGAGGGCTGATCACCTTGGTCACCTCACCCTTGCCGAACCTCGTGGTACATCGATTTTGCGGTCTTTTGACCCATACGCGATCTCCAACCTGGTAAAAGCTGTTCTTGGGACCTGGGGACGCAGTTGCGAGATTGGTCTCCTTTACTCGAACTTCGCATTGATAAATCCTGTTGGCAGGCGCAGTGGAGGGAGATGTGTCGTCTCTTGGTGTGATGTTATACCAGTAGACAGCCTCCTGTATGGGGCAACGCATTCTAGCCGCTATTCGTTTCACTGTACGGTGACATCGCTCCGCTATGCCATTCCCGGCTGGAGCGTATGCACAACGGAATCGCAAGTGAACTTCCCATTTACATGCAAATGCTTGGAACATATTGCTGCAGAAAGCTGTGTCATTGTCTTAAAGGAGTTCATGCGGCGCGCCACGCTCGAGGAACACTGCCTCCAACTGATGAATCACGCTTGCCGAGTCCTGCCTTGCCAATTTCCTCCAAATGGAGAAACGCGATGGACCACAGTCTGTTAAAGTTAAAAAATGGAAGGTGCCATAATGCGTGATATCCATTCCAATTCTCTGCCAATTCTCGTTAACTTCCAGCTTTCCCTTTTCCCACCTGACTGGCGCTGGGTCAATGAACTGACATTCCTCGCATTTCTGTATGACCGTTCTGACAGTTGCTTTTGTCGTGGTTGGACATCCTCTCCTGACAAAGTAGGTAGTGCGTCGCACCCCCGGATGTCCACTATCTTTGTGAATAGCCATGATTTGACTCTCATCCAGCTCGTCTGCGTGGACCGCGCCTATCACTGGGTCAAGACCGTTTTTCTTTTTCACTGCCTCAAACCACCGCTGTGGCACTCGTGTCAGTCGGTCAGCAATGTTTCGTGCTGATGGAACCAGCGTCACATCCACTGTCAGCCCGTACTCTTTCACGAGCTCCTTAAGAGTGCTTAATCGCCTCCTAATAAGCATCTCGCTTGCTGCTTTGGTGCGTACTCGCGCCTTTCCAGTTAGCGTGTCCGAGACCCAATGGTATACGCAAACTGAATTTGTCTTTATGTGTAGCACCTTGCTCTGCCACTGGAGAGCCTAATTGATGCCTTTCAATACGGCATCCAGTTCAGCCAAGTTGATATGTTGAGAGTCATCTTCAGGTCGCAGCCAACATGCATCTTCCAACACAGTTTCACACATCTCCAAGGCTGCCCCCATTGCTAGGGAGATAGCATCGACCCATACATTCAGCTCTTTGCCGTCTACACACCAATTTCCCTGTGCCGGATCGTTCTGCTGCGCAGATTTTAAGGTTTCGAACATCATACGATGTAGTATGGCTCCCCTTGCTTCATCATCCCAACCCTTCGTTACCGAACTTACTCTCCTTCTGAGTATTCTGCAAGCCACACGAAGCTAAACGCACACCGGAAAGTGCCCGACAAGTCGACCACACAGGGAAAAGATTGTTCGTCGCGTAACAATACTGGGAGCCTCCGGAATTGCATTTCCTCGCTTCCACCGCAGTTCATTGCGTTCCATCCTGACTGCCAATCCCAGCACCCGTGCACCGCCCTTCAACTGCTCCGGTTTCTTGCACTCCAACCCGAACTGCGCGAGGTGTTCTCTCACACGGGTCGCGGGCACCACGTCTTCATTGACAAAATGTCATCAATGTAAGCAGATGCTGCGCGGCTTATAACTTCTTCCTGAGATAGTACTTCGCTGACAATTGCTCTCATTATCAAGGGGGCCACATTCAAACCAAACCCCAGGCGGGTCAGACAGTATTTTCCCCATCGATTTCCACAGTCTGGTATGGCCACAGTGTCTGATGGACCCGGACTTGTAGGTATGCTCTTCTGAGGTCCAGTAGAGATACGTTAGCACCTTTTTGTCTCCACTCACGCAGCTTAGCCGCACAAACATCTGCGTTGGCCGTAAATGCGTCTACGTAATGATTTAGCTCCCGGTAGTCCATCACCGGGCGCACTTTGGCTTTGTTCTGCTGTATCACAGCCATCAGGGGAATTAGACCTTTGGGGGGTCCCAATTTATCCTCTGGGTATGGCACGAGCCAACCATTATCTATCCAGGTGTTGAGCTCCTGCGTGTATTTTTCACGAATTTCTGCTGGCACTGGGTACTCTGAAACTCGATTATGCAGCCTTTCAGGGGGGTGGTCCACAGACCATTTCCACGATGCGGTCCACGTTCGGTTTTGATGGTCAAAGGTAGCAGTGAAATCTGGTTCATCGATAGAAATGGCTGCGCATTTAATACTTTTCCTGGCGCCCAGCCGCACTGATCCTGTAGGCTTGACAACGACACTTCCTAGAGCTTTTATGGCGTCGATCCCTAGAAGCAAGTCAAATCCCAGTGGCTTGCCATGCACCACCAACACATCGACTCTGGCAGACACACCTTCATCAGTGGATACAGAGACCGTTCAAACACCGCAGCACGTATGGGACATACCACCAATTGTGTTGACATTTACGTTTGTTTTTCTCCAAGACCGGCACCGGTCTGCATGTAAAATTGTCCTGGAGCATCCTGTATCAATAAGCACCAAACATCGCGTCCCGTCAACATGGATGCTTATCACCGGGAGCGTCG
This sequence comes from Euprymna scolopes, assembly GCF_053919585.1. Classification (NCBI taxonomy): domain Eukaryota; kingdom Metazoa; phylum Mollusca; class Cephalopoda; order Sepiida; family Sepiolidae; genus Euprymna; species Euprymna scolopes. Next base: position 65,337,984 of record NC_136519.1, read on the forward strand.
TGTTCACATTTTGGTTGGAAAGGAGACTGGCGCTTATGCGTCCTCCCCTTGCTCGTTTCCCGAGCAGTTCCGAGCCCAGTGTCCACTCTCACCGCAACGGTAACACCGTGTTCCACGTTTTCGACAGTCTCTTGCAAGGTGGACTTTAACATTGCATTTGAAACAGGTCAAGTTACCAGGATTAGTCTGGGCCCTGTTGTTGGGTGAGCGTGTGGCCGCAACCACATCCTGATTTTGTTCGCCAGTCGTCGTCAAAATTCTCGCTCTCGACATTAGCTCCCCCATGGTCAGGACTTTGATGTTCGGCACCTGTTGAAGAGCAATTGAGATGGTGTCAGGGAATCAAGTGACAAAAATTAATTTTGTGAGTCTCTCTAAGCTTTCTCCTGTGAATCCGGCCAATCCAACCAACTGCCTGATTTTGTTGGCGTACACATCCACACGTTCACCAGCCCATCTAACCATAGTTATTTTTCTATATGCTGCAAACGCGTCATCAGTAAATGCCTCCTTTCATCGAGCCTCAATCTGGTCTATTTTCTTTTGATCGTCCTCCTCCATTTCCATGTAGAGGGTCAGCGCATCGCCTTCCAGGTATAAAGGTAGCAGACTCGCTACGTAATCCACCTGCTGAAGTTGTGCGACAAGTCTCACTTTTTTCAGCCACGCTACAACGTCTCCCTCGCCAGAGAACGGCTTGATAATATCACTGCTTATCCGCACCTTCGCCATATTCGGGCCGAAATAGCTTGAAACAAAAATGTAGTAGGCAAAAAAAAAAAAAAATGTTCTGTCAGCAACAGTACAACTTCAAAATAGTCAATATCGCCCACCTCCAGAAGAGAGGGAATTCCTGTCCGTGATAACCGTGGTAAAAGAAGACACACTCCAATCGCCAGAAACACCCACACACACAATTTGCAGGACACTGCCGACTCGTCTCTAGCCTCCTGCTTTTATAGTGGCCGGGAATTATCTATTTGCATAATCACATGACAAAGAACCGTGATTTTCCAAGAGTTGCATGGGGTAAACGCTAATAAAAACCCCCGGACGCCATCTTGGAATTCTCTTTTCCCCCCCAACCGGTGACACAACAGACGTACCCGAGGTAAGCTCTTTTTCCCCTCATTTTAGTTATTGCTACTTCTGCTACATCCATACATTGTATCCAGAGAAAAATATTAAAATAAGCACAACGCATCTATTTATTCGTAGGATTTTGAGTTGAGTTGGTTGCGTTGGTTGGAAAAATATTCGAACGTAGTGTTTAACAAATACATGAAATTAATTTAAAAATCAAAAAAAATATATATATATTTCGTTGATGGGCTTTTGTCCATGCTTCAATTGCTTAGGTGCAATATCTGCTAAGCAACCAATTAAAATTCAAGATTCTACTTTTTGAGAATCCTCTAAAACATCGAACATGTAAGAATGCAGTGTAGGTCGGGGAAGGGAATTCAGTTCAACCACGAATTTTACGTAAAATGAACTTTCATTTCCAAGACATACCTGCGTTTCAGGCAATTTATTAAAACATGCTATTTCACTCTATGCGATCAATTCTCTACTTTTTAATGGGATTGCGTATGGATTTTATAACTTGCTAATCAGACTTACCGGTAGGGGTACAAAAGATAATGAACACCTTGAATAATACGGAACTTATTATTTGGAGTTTAATTTATACACGGAACTAATGTTATGGAGAGGTGCGAACGAGCTAATGTCCAAGCAAACGAAAATAAATAATGGAATCCTCGGGTGGTGAACGGCCTGGATGGATGAAGTCAAATCTGCTATGGGTCAGACCAGGCAAACTAAAATGAACAATAGAATCCCCGGGCTGGTGGCGACCTGGATCCATGACGTCAAATTGGTTATGCGTTAGACCAGACAAACGAAAATAAACAATAAATCCCCGGGTTGGTGACGAACTCGGGAGGAGGTCGAAGATACTTCAATAAAAGAAAAAAGATAAACAAAGCAAGAGACAGTCAGAGAGACGGACAGCTGAGTGACACAATTCTCAGAGTTTGCGACCACCCCTACCATTAACGCCCGCTGCCGTCATTGTGTTGAAATGTGTACATTAAATATATCGAAAAATAAAGTAAGTCTGTTTTTATAAACTAAATGCCTCGTATTCATTGATAAATGAATTAACTGCCCATTTAAATCGCTAGACGATCACCAAACAGACATATATGTAACATACGTATAATGTTGTTACCGTAACTACTTTTTATTCAGCAAGAATAAATAAAAAACACGAACGATACCACGGAACACCGAAATACAACAAAAGTGTCATTTGAAAAAAACCCAAAAAACTTATTACCACGAACAGAATATTGAAAAAAAAATCCAAGACTTTCAAATTGAAAAAAAACAAACTTATTTACAACGGACATAATATTGAAAAAAAAGACAAAAAGAGACGAAAAACAAATCAAAGACTTTCATTTTGAAAAAGAAGTAAAAGAAAAAGAAAAGAAACAAAGAGGTAAGTCGAATCCGATTCTTTCTTTGGTTGTTTCTGCTCTAAGGTTATATATATATATATATATATATATATATATATATATATATATATATTAAAACACACTTCAAGCTTAAAATAAAGAACAGAAGAGAAAAGAAAGAAATTCGTGATTGTTGACAAAATTTATCAAAAAGAAAAAAATCATTTGTTGTTTTGGTTGTTGTTGAGAAAAGATGGAGCAGCAATGTTTTTCAAATTTCGTACAGGACTTAACCATGGAGCTTAGGAACGCGGTGGGGGCCATCTCCAAAACATTACGAGGTGAGTCCCTTCTAAAGAATACACAAAACTTTAGAAAATAGAAGGGACGGTTGATATAGGGTCTGGTTTCAAGATATAGAAAGATATTTTAGAATAGTCGGTGCTGCGGATGAAGAAAAATGCCAGCCAGCACTATTGACCACTAGGTGCCCGGTTGGACTCTTCATTATTGGATTAATGGCAAATAATGAAGGTTTAACTTGGCTAGGATTGAAAAAGGCCCTAGAAGACTATTTTGGGATAGTCGCAAATCCCAACAAGAACACATCAGAATTAGCTAATATAAGACAGGATAGCGAAGAAACGATTAAAGACTATATTCAGAGAATAGTACGCCTAGCAGAAGGAGCATATAGTGTGATAGATGCAGATAATTCTAGGATATTTTATAGAAGGCCTCAGAGATGCCTGTGAAAATGGGCGCTTATGCAGCTTATGAGAAAAGCCTTAGCAGAAGTGAGATGGAAAATTCGGCTCAACGCAAGTCATGAATACGAAGATGAACCCATGGGGTTTGTCATGCGAGTCGGCAGGTTAGAGTCGAAGCCGTAGGTCCAGCAAAATCCCCAAAACAAGATAGATGGGGAAAATTAGAGTATAGGAGGCCAACATATAAAACTAGAGAAAAGGAAAAAAAACTAGGCAGGTTATAAAGTGTTTCAATTGTGGTTAGGTGGGCCACATGGGGAGAGATTGTAGACACCGCAGTCATGGAAACGGAGGCGCACCGTTCGTACAACGCCCGACGGACGGAAAGAAAGCATACCGACGCAAATAATCGGTAACATGGTCGCTGCAAATTCCGTTTCTATTAGAATAGTTAGAAATAGACTTAGGTTTTTAGTAGATACAGGCGCAGAGGTGTCTGTCATAAAAAGTAGCGTTTTAAAAACACTTATACAGAGACCTGAGCTACATAGTAAATCAATTAATTTAAGAACAGCTAATGGGTCCCCATTAATTTTAGAAGTCAATTCATCCACCATGATTTTTTCGTGGCGAAAAACCTCGGGACTGGCTTAGGAAAAATGGGATGAGGATGTACTTTGACTTAGGATCGATAAAAATAGGAAATGGATACATTGCATTAGAAGAAGATGCTCATATCTCAGCAATAGTAAGACTAGGAAAAAATAACATTAAAACCCAAGCACCTGCATTCGTGCATGACTCGTGCGAGTATTAAAAACGGTCAAGGGATCTAGTATGAGGTAGAGCAAATAGACAGGGGATTTCTTAGTAATCTTAATGGTATTTCAGTAGCAAATACCGTAGTAAAAATTAAAGGATCAAAAAGTGGCCTGCTTTTAATTATGAACAACACCAATCAGACAGTTACCTTAAGAAGATGTTGTAAGATAGCTAGGTGTAGAGCGGCTGGCAAAATAATGGAGATTAGCATGCCAAAGAAACATAGAGGTAAGATCTCTGAAGAAAACTTGAAAGGGATAAAAGTGACCGAGTAACTCAAGTTAGAGATCAATAAGGTGCTAAAGCGGAGCAAGGACTTGTTCCTTACGGAGGATAAAAACTTGGGCAGTACCGATACGGTAGAGATGCGTATTGATACTGGAACGCATGAGCCCATATGGAAATGACCTACCGGACACCGCTTAAGCAAAGAAAAGAAGTAGAGTCAGCAATAGGGGAAATGATGCAGGCTGGAGTAATCGAAAGATTAAACAGCCCGTGGAGTTTCCCTATATTATTAGTAGAGAAGAAAGACGGAACTAAAAGGTTCGGTGTAGATTTTAGAGCATTAAATAAAATAACAAAGAAGTATGTCCGAGCGTTACCAATTATTGATGCTATTTTAGCCTCGCTTGAGTCGGCAACCTACTCATAAAAGTTAGATTTGAAGTCAGGATACTGGCAGGTTAAATTGAATGAGAATGATAAGGAAAAACTGCGTCCACCTGCCACACGGAGTTGTTCCATTTTAATGTAATGCCGTTCGGTATTGCTGTCCGTAGTTTTCCAAGAACAGGAAGAATTCACTGTACCGTATTTGGATGACATTCTAATATTCTACAATACAAAGGAAGAACATATAAAACGCATAGATAAGGTCCTAGGTAGTTTGCGCAAGCACAATCTAAGGTTAAAGGCAACGAAGTGTCAGTTTTTAGTAAAGAAATACAGTATCTGGGTTTCAAAGTTAGTGAGAGGGGTATACAGGCAGACATGGATAAAGTGGAGTCTATAAAAATGATTTCGACTCCTATCACTGTAAAGAGCTTTCATTAGTATGACATCATATTATCGGCGATTTATAAAAAAAAAATCCGATATCACCGAGCCGTTAATCCGATTAACGAGGAAGCATGCACGATTTTATTGGGATGATGCATGTTAGTCTGCCTTTGATAGCCTAAAAACGAAGCTTGCAAATATGGTAACGCTGGCTTATCCCGATCCGGATAAGGACTCCCGACTGTATACAGATGCCTCTGATCATTCAGTTGGGCATATCTGTCACAAATGATATAAGACCCAAGTGAGGGTAAAGACGTAGAAAAACGTATTTACTTTTTATCCCATAAGTTGAGTAATACTCAAATCAGATGGGCAACGATAGAGAAAGTAGTGTATGCGATACAGTATGCCCTGAATAAATTAAATCACTATTTGAATAGTGAAACGTTCACTATCTATATAGATCATAGACCATTGGAATGCTTACTAAACTCACAAATAAAAAATAGGAAAATATAGACGTGGGTTTAAGTATGGTTGGCTATAATTACACCCTACAGTACCTGAAGGGGAAAGACAACGTCGGTGCAGATCTCTTGTCATGCGCTGTGGATTCGACGCAGGAAAATGATGATCTCCCAGTAGACGTAGACAGTAGGAATTACACGGTGAGTGCAATAAACTCAAATCATTTTGAGCCAAAACATTTTGCATCACATAAGGATGTTGACGGCGCGTTGGTAGCACACGAGCGTCCTAGATTATCGGGTTTAGATGTATATAAGGAACGGGAAGCACATAGGGAGATTCTAGATTTAGAGATGCGAATGAAAATTGGTAAACCGTCCAAGATGGAACAGAAGAAGTACATACCATTGGGCAATGTAGTATATTACTTGTCGCAACCCGATGACGAACCAATAATTAGGCTATATATTCCGTCGCATCAAAAAAAAGGGCGTTAGTTTAATACCATGATGATAACGGTCACATGGGCGTGTGGAAACAACGTTTCACGCTGTTAAGTAACAATATTTCTGGCCAGGTTTATTTAAACAAGTAAACGAATACATAAGTAAATGTATTCCCTGCCAAACCAGAAATTTGAGGAAACAGCAACCTCAAATGCAGCAGAGTGATTTGCCTCCTTTTCCTTTCGCTAAACTAGCGTTAGATGTTTCCGGGCCTTAAAAACTCTATCAGGCAACCAATACATACTGACTTTTATAGATATGTACAGTGGTTGGTCAGAGGCTTTTGCAGTTGCTAATAAGAAGGCAAAAACAGTGGTGCATCTGTGGATTGACGAGATTTTTCCCAGATTCGGGGCACCACTACAACTTTTAACGGATAATGTGCCTGAGAACATAAACAAAACAATGAAAATGCATTAGAGGACCTCACTGTGCATCATGTGATCACATCGTCCTATCACCCCCAGAGTAACGGCAAAGCTGAAAGGTTCCATAGAACGATGCATGACGTCCTAGCGAAGAAAGTAGGGACAACGAACAGTCGTGGGACATATACATGAATCAAATGTTAGCGGCTGTCAGGTTCCATGTGAGTGAAACGACGAAATTTTCACCCTGTTATTTACTTTACAATGGAGATGTTGTTCTGCCGTTGGACAGCATTCTAAAAGCGCGTAGAGTATACTATGGGAATGAGAATCACGAAATCGCTCTACAGGAAATGTATCAAACCTTCACTCTAGTAAGGAATAATGTAAATATTGTCAGAAAAAATGATAGATAGATCTAAGAAGAAAACAAAAGCCGTCGAATATAAGGTTGGTGATTTGGTGCATTATAAAAACCATCAAAAGCGAGGAAAGCTAGATGTACAATTGAAACCATACTACGTAGTAGTAGAATAGATTGGCCCTTTCTCATATATAATTAAGGATCAATTAACGGGCTCTGCAACGAAGGCCCATGCAGAATATCTCAGGGAAGCATCCATCGATGAGTGTGAGATTCCCACTACAGAGAGGCCGTTAAGAAAAGCGGCACTGTCTGTTGCAAAGGAATCTAGTGATTCAGACAGCGAATCAGCCACAGACCAAGCTTATTATTCAATGCAGAAGAGTCGTAATCAACGGGAGGGGTGGGATGAGGAATCTGAAGTACCGCTGATGGAACGAAAACTCGTGACATGGAGCATGACGGCGGGACGTGCAACCAATATAGGCGAAATCAGCCGTCCGTATACGTCGTATGCAGTGCACGAGAATAGAAATAGGGACCAAGCTATCGTAAATAGAGTTAGTATGAGGTTTGAACAGAAGAGGGGAAAATTGTTTAAAATGGGTTAGAAAAATAATTTGTATTTAAATAGATTACGTAAACTGTGGACACCGTCCTATTCAATAAAAATACAAATAAAAGATCCCTTACCTCCATGGTTCAAGAAAGTGGCGTCCTAGGTTCCCGTTTCAAAAAAATTAATTGAAATTTAAAGTTAAAAATTAATTAACTTGGGCAGAAGATGACAGAGTCTAACGTCATTCAACGTGCTTCAATGTCATTTTTTTTAATTGAGGTGAAAATACCACTGATGTTATTTTTAAAAGAAAAAAAAACATACATTGAGAGAGACTCCGTGAAAAAGAAATTTAAAAAAACGTGTGTGTGTGTGTGATAATGGATTTGCGGTAATAATGTTAAAAAAAAAAATGTCCAAGAAAAAAAACATAAAAAAACAAAAGAAAAATAAATAACTAAAATGCATTAACAGTAGTGGACAAGAAAAAAGTTAAAATGATTTATTGTGGAACAGAAAAGACGTTGTTGAATAAAAAAAATTAAAAAAAAAAAAAAGAAATATGCATGAATTCTAGAATTATGGAAACACATTTATTATACGTATATATAACTTTTTTGTGGCGATGGGAGGAATGTTATGGAGAGGTGCGAACGAGCAAATGTCCAAGCAAACGAAAATAAACAATGGAATCCCTGGGCTTGTGAACAACCTTGAACTATGGCGTCAAATGCGTTATGGGTCAGCCCAGGCAAACGAAAATAAACAACAGAATCTCCGGGTTTGTGCACGGCTTGATCCATGACGTGAAATCTGTTATGGATCAGACCAGGTGAACGAAAATAAACAATGAAATCCCCGGGCCGGTGACGACCTGGATCCGTGACGTCAAATGGTTTATGGATCAGACCAGGCAAACTAAATAAACAATTAAATCACCAGGCTGGTGACAACCTGGATATATGACGTCAAATCGTTTATGGATCAAACGAGGCAAACGAAAATAATCAATGGAATCCCCGGGCTGATAATGACCTGGATCTATGACATCAAATCGTTATGGGTCAGACCAGGCAAATGAAAATAAACAATGAAATCACCGGGCTGGTGACGAACTGGGGAGGACGTCGAAGATACTTCAAGACAAAGGATAAACAAAGCAAGAGACAGTCAGAGAGCCGGAAGTTGAGGAGCACGATTGTTACAGTTCGTGACCACCCCTACCACTAACGACCGCCGTTGTCATTGTGTTGAAATGTGTATATTAAATATATCGAAAAATAAAGAAAAACTGTTTTATAAACAAAATGGCTCGTATTCATTGATAAATTAATTAACTGCCCATTTTAATCGCTAGACGATCACAAAACATACATATATGTAACACTGATCCTCAAATCTAAATTATAAAATTATTGTTTTTAGAGCATGTTAATCAAGGCGTTTTCACATAATCATTTAAAAAAGTAATAGTGGATTTTGAAGGCGTGATTAAGCTAGTAATTAGATTTGTTTGGAAAGAGAAAATAATATTTAGTGGTCTCGCCATTTTCAATTACTTACAAGAAATATATTTTAGAATAAATATTTTAAAAAACACTCCTTAATATACGCCTCCCACGTGTATTTTCTGTTTGCGAAAATCTATGAGCATTCTTTGAGATATATTTCTTATTTTACTTTATTGTCTCAGAGTTTTTATTGTAATTCGATAAAAAATTTAAAAAAATTCTTAATTAAATATTAAAAAGAATTGGAATCGGAATCGGTAATTGTATCGGCATCAGTAATTAAGAAGGGAATCAGCAATTGTATCGAATTGGGAAAATGTTGGAATCGACTGGTCACTAGTACAAATACAATAGATAATACGAACAATGGCCAAGATACAAATCCTCTAACAGTGTAATGTATAGGAATACTTAATAATTAAAACGTGTCGCCTCATAAGTCTCCGAAAAATACAAGATTTGTTTTGGTCCGCTATTTTGTAAAATATCTTGGCTGACAAAACTATATTCCTCTTAAACTGATACAATAAAATTTTATCGCCCGATATAGATAATACTAATAAACAAACTTACAATTATATATCCTTATTCTCTACAATGCCTAACTTTAAATGACTTATAGGTAATATAGGTAATATGTATTATTGACACTAATTCTATAAGCACTAGCTGCAATTTTTGAATAGAAATTCGAGCATTCCTGCATGCAAAGACACTTACGCACGCACGCATATATATATATATATATATATATATATATATATATATGAGAGAGAGCGATAGATAGAGAGAGAGAGTTGTATATATAACTGTATAATCGAACAAAGTAATAACTAAAGCAATACCATAAAAACAATATCTCCAACGATAATAATAATAAAATAATAATAATAAAAATAATAATAATAATAATATTAATAATAAAAAAAATAATAATAATCACCCTACTGCTAATAATAATAATAACTGTACTACTACAACAACTACTACTACTAATTATAATAATAACTGTACTACTACTACTACTAATAATAATAACTGTACTAATAATGCGGCAGGTAATAGTGAAGGAGTCAACGTTGCACTCTTATATCACTAAAATATGACACTTAAGTTATCGCTGCTCTTATTAAATTAAAAATTTCTAAACAGGTTTCAAATTTATAATTTAGATTTTTCGCATTTTATTTTATTGTCGCGTTAAAAAAAGATCGCAAAACCATTAGATATTTTTGTGGATTTACTTTGGTGGAATTAATTTAACACACTTGTAACTTATTAAAAATAAAGGCCCATTCTCGTTGCATGCATAGGAAATGATTCAAATGCATTCAATATAATCTCGCAGAAATATATATCATTCAAACACTACCGTGTTTGAATATATGGTTGTCGCAGGTTTAGTCATTTAGAACTGTTTTAAGCTTTACCGCTCACTTCTTTTTCGACCAAATTTACAACAATTATTACAATTTATAAATCATCTTCTCAGCTATATTGTGAAAGAAAATAATGTTCGTTCAGTTAAACAAAAGTTATGATGAATTTTCTGGTTTTCAAAATCGTAAAAATATGTAAGGAGGTGAGCAACGCTTTTTATGACTGGTTTCCAACCACGTCACTTCAGCGATTACTGTTGCTACTAATTCATTGCTGTTGCGAAAGTATATCTAACAAGTGAAACAGAGAAAAGACATGAAAGGAAGATAATTGGGGAGATTTTATTGAAAGCAAACGAGTGCCGCACATTGTCATTACATATGTGTTTATGGGGGCCAAAAAATAAGACTGAAATTAACCTAAGAACAAGTGACTTTATTGGGAGCCTTGAAAAATCATGGATAACAATAGAAAAATGCAAGTATGAAAAGTAATATTGTTAAGCGTAAACATGGAAAATTAAAGGATTAGTTGTTAAAAAAGAAAAAGAAAAGGACAAGATATTCTAGTAAAAAATACAATACATTTATAACTTAAAATATTGCAGCATTGTATAAAAGAATACTTCTTCTCTGTATGTCTGTGTGCGCGAGTTCGTTCTTTACGAACTTCAAAACGGCTGAACCGATTTTCTGGACGTTTCATAAAAATTTACTTTATGCTGCTGGGATGGTTCCTAGGTAGGTTTTGTATCGGAATGCCTCCGATAACTATCGAAAATTGGCAATCAAAAAAATCAGCTTAAAGAAGAAACAATCCACCTTTCACCAAAATTAACGCCCTTATACGGTTTAACATCACAATTACATAATTATACAAACAGAAGAGCCAACGTATGAAATCAACAGTATTCTTTTTGATATAACAGGTGTGCGTCCAAGATCAATGTTTATATTTAGACAACAATTTTTGTCTAAATATAAACATTGATCTTGGACGCATAGTAATTGATTTTTCCATTTACAAACTTTAATGCAATCTATTTAATAAAATAATTTTACAAAATAACAGTATGTTCTCTACAGTACAAAGTAAACTGCATCGTCGATTACGTCTCTCCGGGCAGGCATGTAAAGCTTGCTCACGTTAGCTCTTTAATCGATTTCATTGAAAATTGAGCGACTTTTACCGACTTTTATAACATTCAGGGAAATCTGGCGTTTCCCGGATTGAACTATGATCAACGAGTGTTTAACACTCCCATATTTTTCTTGTGATTGAAATTGCTGAAATCGCTCATTTATAACTTGAGTAACTTGAGTAGTCTAGTTAGGGACTCATTGCGGTGTGCATGGAGAAAGTTTAACATACTTTCCCGCTGCGATAATCCAAAATACATTGTATTTTACATAGTTCTGTAGAGAATACTGTTTGTTTAATATGCGTAGCCTTCTTGTTTATGTGGTTTTTATATGCGTGGCATTACTGTTTATGTTGCTTTAATTCAAGTTTAAATGAAAATATCAATTTGCAACTGTGCGTAAAATTCATTTCAAATGCGCTCCTGTCATATCAAAGAACCTACTGTTGATTTTTTTCATGAACGGTCCTATATTATTAAGGCTCAAAATAGTCTTTAAGGGTTATAATGTCAAAATAAATAATTCATACTTTATTTGAATGTTCTTTGATATATTTCTATCAAAGACTTTTACGTTTTAACTGTCCAAATTTGGTTGAAATTATTGAAATTATTTGATATTTTAAACATTCCTAAGTCGAAAATAGAAAAAAAAATGTGGATTGCCTGGAGTATACTTAAATAAGTCAGAAATACTATTTTCACACAATATTTACGGACATAAAATGGAACAATTGAATCGAATTCCCAATCGATTGTTATTTACAACAGAATTTTGTTTTTCTTAATTCTTTTATTTCATTAAGTTCTGTCTAAGATGAATGTATAATTAATAAGTTTTTATTTTGAGGCGTTTTTCCAATCGAATTGAAACTGAGGGCTTTTGCTTGGAACTTCTGGACGCTGATCAAAAACAAGGAAAAAAAATGTAACCCTCCATGTCAACAAAAGTTGTCTTCCTTTAGCTCTTTCTCTGTCTGTCTGTTTATCTCTTTCTCTCTCTCTCTCTCTCTCTCTCTCTATATATATATATATATATATATATATATATATATGTATATATATATATATATATATATATATAAGTTTGGTGGTTAAATTTTAAATTCTGAAAAAAAAACAATATATAGACACATATATTCGAATTAAGAATTTATTGTTTGACAAAGGAATATATAGAACGGGTTATGTTAATTTCCTATTCTATATATTCCTTTGCCAAACAATAAATTCTTCATTCGAATATATGTGTCTATATGTTGTTTTTTCAGAATTTAACCACCAAACTTATATATTGCTCTATTCTTAAATATTGAGTTTTACCTTTTTGACTAGGATTACCCTGAAATTGTTACTTCAAGTAATATCTATCAGGATTTTCATCTGAATTCTATCAGTGTCTTATCTCGCGTAAATATATATATATATATATATATATATATATATATATATATATCATTTTTTTAATTTTTTATTGAGCCCATAATAAATTTACATTGCTGTTTCCATTGGATTTTCACCCCAGGAAATGAGGTATAGTACCAATTTCATCGGAATTTATAGGTGGACACCTATAAATTCCGATGAAATACATTAATCTATATATACTCCGTTAAAAATTGACTAAAATTAGCGAGGGGGGAAAATACAAGGTAAAATGGGGGTCAACGTCTGAACAGAAAGTTAGAAATATTTCTAATTCCTTCTACTCTGTTTCCGTGCGTTTGGCATACACTACACAGCCTGATTTTTATTCTTTTCGTAAAGATAGTTTACCCTACACCCAAAATATATTGTTTTGTAATTGTATTTATTAAAATCTTTGACAGTTTCAATAACAAGTTTTAGGTTCTTGACAAAAATTCCCAAATGTTGAAAAGCAAAGATGAAGAAAAATCTGCGATTATGTAGTCGTAACGACAGGAAAACATTATATCCCAGAAATAACATAAATTGATCAAGTAGTTTATTTTAAAATAAGAAAATCAAATTTCATCAGTAACAGACAGAAGACTGTGGCAGATACATGGGTTGCACTATTTACTGTTATTTTAAACTGCAAATGTAAATATGTATTATTTCAGTTTTAAATTTGTTTGATCTGTTTCATTTAATATTAGATGTTCTCGTCCACAGGTGTCTAGCAAGTTAGTTTTTTTTACAACATAAATAAATAAATGAAGTGAAATTAATAAATAAGTAAATGAATGTGTTTACTTGTCTTACTATTTTCCATTCGACTACCGGCGAACGTCTACTTTCTTTGAGACCCCAATATTTGTTTGCTATTGTTGTTTTCTTCCGTGTTTTTTTATTTTTGAACGTACTTTTGGTTCGTCGGTAGTCGAATGGAAATATTAAGACAAGCAACAACATGTAGAGACCTAGACGATCCATGTAGATTATCCCTTAATGATCAATTTGCTATCCTATGCTTTAAAGAAACCCAACACTTATTAAACTGTAGAAGAGAAATAGCGAACAACTGTGTTCACAGGATAAACTTTATTTCAGGATAGCGATACGAAATAATCTTTAATTACACCTAGGTTTAAAATAGGTAAGATCACTAGATATCTAGGCTTCCCGCTAAAAAGCACACATAAAGAAAGGGTTGAACCTAAGGTCAACTGGGCCTTTGTCCTGTAAGTGCCTGTCCATTGGCTGATTAGGAAGGGCGCGGTGGAAACTAGAAAGTTTATTGGCTAACTAAAAAGTCGATAGGATGTGCGTATATAAAACATGCGAGATGACCACAATTCCACGCATAAGCCTGACGAATCCTAGCGTGGATGAAACGTGGAATATTCTGTGTTGCATAATTGTTATATATATATATATATATATATATATATATATATATATATATATATATATATATATATATACATATATATATACACCACTTTTTGGGCAATTTTATACCTTCTAAATCGCAGCGATTATTGATCGGAATTTAAAAAAATAAAAGTTGGTAGAATGCTAATGACCTTAATTGTGTAGTAGACTTTGTGCTATGTGCTACTTGCTCTTAAGGTTGCACATTAGAAGGATCATCTATCATTCAGAGCCTATTTTGGCTCTTTTTCACAACTATAAAATAGAGGGGAGATATAATGTATGAGAAAGTATTTAAAATAAAATGCCCTCTTGCCGTGATTGCAGATCATGTAAGACCATAGCAGCACGTTTTAGTCTCCCTTTATGAAGGCCAGATGCTTTGCGGATATATATATATATATATATATATATATATATATATATATATATATATATATATATATATATATATATATTTGCATTTTACCGTCATTGGATACTTTACTCTTCACCAGACTATCCATTCACCTGAAATCACTCTTTTCTTCACCCTATTATTCTGCTTTACTTTTTGTTATCAAGTAAGATCTATAACTTACCTGTAGTTTCAGTAAATACTGTTGCAAGCAAAATGCGATCACGCATTTTGCTATATTGTACCCTCTGATGAGAAGGAAAGTATTTCTTCGAAACTACGCGGATTGAGGACTATCCAGTTATTTAGTGTTTCCTTTATTTATTCTTATATATATATATATATATATATATACATATATATAAGTATATATATACATATATATATATAAATATATATATATATATATATATATATATATATATATATATATATATATACACGCACTTGCGGTCCAAAATCCGTGACAGTTTAGTTTTTTCAATTTCTCCAGAGCATTTTCATTATAAAGGATAGAAAAAAGTTATGACATTTTATTTTTTTTAATTAATGTGACAAAAACAGTAGAGCAAAGAAAATACATTTAAAAACAATAACACTGAAACATCAAACTACCATAATTGGTGGACACACATTTAATATCTAGTGAACAAGCCTTTATTTCCTATAAGAGCATCGCACATTTTACTACGAGATTGAATGAGATTACGACATTCATCACGTGAAGCTTTCGCGCATTCTTCTTTAAGTTTTAGCCACACATTTTCAGGATTGATAGAGTGTATTGCACACACACCGTTCCCCAAAGTAAACCATAGTTTAAAAATTTCATTACATGCTTAGCCTTGTGACAGGGGTGTTATCCTGCATGAAAATAGGTGTTTTAACACTCAGAATTTCGAAGTATTAACATGACATGATTTCTCATGTTAATTGTTCCATTAACTCTAGTGTTTAGACGGACCAGATCAGTGGTTTCTTCCCAAGAAAT
This sequence comes from Euprymna scolopes, assembly GCF_053919585.1. NCBI lineage: Eukaryota > Metazoa > Mollusca > Cephalopoda > Sepiida > Sepiolidae > Euprymna > Euprymna scolopes. The sequence continues at coordinate 65,353,512 of NC_136519.1, forward strand.
AATTCTAAACACTATTACACTACCCTCACCATACTAACCGTTTTTTTTCGTGCATTATTTTATTAAATCTTTCGCCAGTGAACCTCCTTCCCGTTGGATCCATATACATGAAACTTACTTTACAACAGGAACAAAATAAATTTTACTATGATTATCTGTCCACAACACATACTCTTGAGTAAAACTTGTTTCTTGTTCTTTTTGTGCATCAACGGTTTCTTAGCTGGTGAGCTCGCAAACAGACCAATTTCATTCAGGCGTCTTGATACTGTTTTACGAGATGCCTTGATGTCATGATAGGCATGTAGTTCACGAGAAATGTTGGCAGCTGTCTAAAACCTAATGTTCAGTGGCATCTTCTTAATCAATCGATCTTATCTAGGTGAAGTTATTCAGGGTCTGCCATTTTTCTTCGATGCTAGAATGTTCCCAGTATTCTTGAAACACTTTATAACTCTCCCAACGGTACTTTTCGATAGATTCAAGTCATCTTCCGTATTGAATGGTTTTCCCCATGAAGTTTAATAATTGATTTTTTGAGGGAAGCATTAATTTTAGATGTCATAATGATGGGGGAAACCGGCTGCAATGACTGCAAATAACGTAATCAAATTATTCGTGATTTCGTGGAAAAAAACTGACTACACAATAAATTATTTTCATTTCTTTGCCGCATGGTTTTTGCCACTTTAGTTTAAAAAAAATGAAATTCTTATTACTTATTTTCGCCCCTTTAAATTAAAGTGTCATTGATACAATGTACCCACATAATAGATATGTTAAGTTTAGTTGTAATCGCTCCGAATATTCTGGAGAAATTGAAAAAAAAACCTAACTAAACTGTCCCAGGTGTTTGGCCGCTAGTGTATATATATATATATATATATATATATATATATATATATATATATATATATGTGTGTGTGTGTGTGTGTGTGTGTGTGTGTATGGGTGTGGGTGGGTGTGTCTGTATATAATATTTTATTATATAAGTAATATTTTGTTATCAAATGTTATAATACAAAGAATATATATATTAATTTATCGAAAAAATAAATATTAAAGAAACTGTTCTCAAAATGTGATTATAAATAAAATATTTCCGAAAAAACGTAATAATTTGAAGAAGTAAATATTGATAAAAGGCGAAAACAATAAATACACAAAAAATGTGTAAAAATAGAAACACGAAAAGAAAGTCCTTTTTTAAATTAGGTGTGAATATAAAAAGCGAAATTTATAAAAACGAAATAAATTGATAAAAAGTAAACTTTTTTTTTATTATTCATTTATAGAACTAAAACAAAAATTGCTCGAAGGTAACGTCGTCGTCAAAATGATTGCATACTTTATCAGAGTTTAGGTTAGTTCTATGAACCCTTGCTTCGTTGACCAATAGACGATATAAAGGTTCAAATAAATAAATGAAGGGTCGTCTACGTTCGGTAAGCACTAACGTTGTCCGTTTAATGAGCAGAAGAAAAGCTTTTTTCTACTTCGTTACAAAAAAAAAAGTACTAATAATTATATAAAAAAAATTAAAATATCGGAGTTTACAATTTTGCCGTGGGGTTTCCATCTCATTAAAGGTTGGAAGGAATGTAGAAAAGGAATTTTCATCACTCAGATGGGAGATTTAATAGACACATTTTATTATAGAGCTCAAGTTGAAATATTTGCGTCAGTCTGTCATACTTACTTTCAAAAACGCTTATGTTTGTAATAGGAATTTTCAGAAGGCCATGCTAACATGCAAACTATACTTCTTTTACTTTAGAATTGAAACATTTAAAAAAGTATTTTCGCCTGACATGCTTAAGTTTTTAATAGCATCTTGTTCAGGCTTACGTTTTCAATGGCATATTTATCATAAATTACGTTTAAAATGACATTTTTATTAGTCTAAAAATGGCATTGTCATCAAATGCAAAGCTTAACTGTAACGAATTTTTTAAAAATATTATTTCGTTAAGATCAAATACTATTATATTATGTCTGGTTTCAATTCAATGGGATTTGTGACAGTCTTCTATGCTTTATTTTAAAATCGCATTTTAGTCGATCTCTCACAATCACATTTGAACAGCATAAGCTTTTGCCTATTACATTTTAAAATTAAAAATCCATGGGTCCGCGTGATTAACTTTGAAATAGCGTTTTTGTTGTGTCTAAAATATTTTTTTACCGGATTGTTGGGGTTTCCTTGTCTATAAATTTGCCTAGGTCTCTATTTTTATAATTACAAATTGTCAAAAAAATAAAAACACATGTAACGAAAGAAAAAAATATGTTTACACATAGAAATCTGCTATTGTGCCTGAGGAGCTAAATCGTGTAAAAGTTGGAAAAATTGGGAAATATTCTAAAGAAAGAAAATTAAGGGACAAACGCAGTCGGAAGATTAGAACTAGACTCTGTGAAGAGAAATGTTAGGTTGAAAAGTGAAAACTACGCTTGCAGGAAAGAGTAAAAAATCAGTTTAAAAATCCACAAAACAGTGCTCGAAGGAACGTTTGAAATGAAGGGGAAAATTATAGACCTACAACAATAATCTATATATAGAATAGTGAATTTTTCATAATTTTTGGTTTCAGATTAGATTATAGCTGATTTCACTTAATCATCTATCTTTTAAAAAAAAAATTTTACCAAGAATTCTTCATAAGTTTTGGTTTCGATATTAATTATAACTGAAGGAACACAAGTTATATATATATATATATATATATATATATATATATATATATATATATATATATATATGCATATCCATAAGTTTTGGTTTCGGTTAAGAGTTAAGCTTATGCACTCAAGTCATATGCATATATTTGTTTTCGAAATCGCAACTTTATAATATACTAGCAGTTCATCCCGCTTTGCTCGGGCCCTACGTACTGCCCATAACTTGCTTAATGTGTAAATACCTTTTATGTAAAATTTTAAATGTTTAGACCAGAAATTGACGAGTAATTTGGTTGAGACCGCAGCTGTATTTTTTAAAACTTTGTATGTCTCAAATCAAAACAAAAGTTGACCCTTGTCCAAGTTACCTATATCTAAAATTTAAAGTGTTAAAACCCAAAATTTGCGGAAGAGGTTGGTAGAATCTGAAAAGGTCAACTCTTTCAACGTTGACCATTTGGCAGCGAAATTCTCGCCAGAAAACTGATTAAAATGCTTGCTGCATGCCCGAATACCGTTATGTATCATTTCAATTGTTTAGACAAAAAAATGGCTGAATAGTTTGCTAGATACTTCAAAGGTCAAACCTTTTGAACTTTGAGAGCTCGATTTTTCGACCCAAACAGACTAAAAAGCTGTGCTATCTCTGAATATCCTTTATGTATAATGTTAAATGTTTAGAAACTGGCTGAATAATATGTAGAGACCGCAGAAGTCAATCCTTTTTTAATTTGACCCCGATTCTGACCTCTAAACATTCATTGTTTTGGTCTTAAATAGAATTAAAAAGAAGTTGGCCCCATGGCCACGTAAATTTTAAATTTCAAGTGTTTAGACCTAAAATTGGCGGAGCAGTTTGGTAGAGTTTTCAAAGGTCATATCGTTGAACGTTGACACATTGAAAGCCAGATTTCTGGCCAAATTCGATTATAAAGCTTTTCCCAAATCTCAATATCTCTTATGTCAAATCTCGAGTGTGTAATCCGAAAATTGGCATAGTATTTGATAGGGAAATGCCCACGCGCACATGCACACAGACGGGCACGCACTTTCACTGTTATAGATATAAAGATAAAAGTAGATAGAATATTTAGTCCTTAATAATATATACGGAATCTGCAAGAATTAACTTATCATATTTAAGTGTACTTAACGATCAGATTACGCCGGGTTACCCTGCTAGCTTAAATAAATACTTTTGCAGTTTTTTACAAAAAAGCTGTAAAAATATCAGATCGTCTCCATTTGCGCTGAACACCTACAGAATGCATCAATCAATATATTACACATGAATGAATCTCCTGTGGAATCTCTGCAGGTCCCGCTAGTAATTATTATTATAATTATAAGAATAGGCACGATAAACTAGGGAAATTATAACACTAGGAATTATGCGGACAACTACATCTTGAACACCCAGAAAAATGGTTTAAGCACCGACCTGCAGCATTACTTGAAAAAAACACACACACACAAACTCCTGTAGGACATTGATGCACATACAGATAAACCCATAAAAGCAAGAAGACCAGATGACATAAAATTTTACAAGATCCTATATTTCCCTATTCAAGCAGACCACAGATTGAATATCAAGGAGATGCCAGAGATCTCAAAGGGATAAGGAAAACAAAGTAAGGCAACGTAATGCCATTAGAAGCACTAGGAACAATCCGAAAAAAAAAAACTTTGAAAATAGAATGGAAGAGATTGAAATAAGATGGATGGCCGAGAAGATACAACGGTTAACCATAATGAAAACGGCAGAAATATTAAAGAAACCCCCTGAATGCGTAGACTAATGCACATGAGCTACAGGAGCTAACGGGACAAATAAAAACTTCTACAAAAGTAAAACACAAAGAAACTTCACATGAAATCAAGTAAAATGAAACTATATAATTGGAAGTTTAACCTCTAAAATGTATCGCCATCAACTAATAAATAACCGAAGAGGGTCTAGGAGAATGGAAAGCCATAAAAGAGAAAACACTAGCCAGACCTCGCATGGATGAGTGCGAAAATAACTGGATCATTAAAGAGGGTTACTGCTTCCCAAATTCCAGTGAAGAGCAATGGTCGCTGCCAACGAGATATCAATGATAAACGACTGTTGCAATGATATAAATTCATTTGTAAATTTTATCGAAAAAAGTGGAGAGAACTTGAAATCTGTGGAAACTTGAATTCAGTGAACACCACAGATTGCTCTCAGAAAAATCTTGTATGATAGCCTGTATGAAAACTCCTAGTTAATAATAATAATAATAATAATAATAATAATAATAACAACAATAATAATAATAATAACAATAATAATAATAATAATAATAATAATAATAATAATAATAATAATAATGATAATAATAATAAATTAAAAGAAAATATGAAAACATGAAGAAAAAGTAGAAGACAAAAGAAAGATAGAAATGAAATTTAATTAAAATAAGGAAAATAATAATAATAATATTAATGATAACAAAGAATAGGAATTCTAAAAAAGAACAAGAACATTTTGGTGTTGCGGCATCCCGGCCATCGTTGGATGATTTTATGCCGCAACACCAAAACGTTTTGATTTTGTTGATAAATGATCAGCTGTTTTAGTATTGATTTGACTCCAATTTTTCGGACTTAAATTAACTTGAAAGAAAGAGAAATATGACAAGGTAAAAGATGGACCATAAATGAGAAATCAAAGCATGGAATGGGAGATAAAGATTAAATTGAAGAGGAAAAAGACAAAATTGACGTGGAAGAAGAAGTTGGATATGGAAAAGAAGAAGAAAAAGAGAAAGAAGAAGAATTAAAAGATGATTACTACGAAAAAGATGAAAAAGAAGGTTGTAGACGTGAATAGATGATTGCATCTAACTGTAACTGTGATCAAATCGTAAATTGTCAGTCCAAATAAAAGAATGTTTTAAATAAGTGCCAAAAAAGAAACAGAAAATTTCACTTTTATTTGTAATTTTGTCGATTTGAAATTCAAAATAAGAAGTAATTGCGAGACAAATATTGAATATGAGTAGAGAGTGACAGAAAAGTGTTATAATCTGACAGAGAGAACAAAAACATTAAAACAAAGACTTTAAACAAAGAGAATGGAATGGCGATTGTCTATATGTAAGCAGCATAAAGATGCGTGCCCTCCATCGCTTACACATATATCTACGTGTATATGAAAATAGTTGCACACTATTTAAATACTTACTAAACACTATGTTCGAGTATCTAACTAAGCCCTCTTTATACAGTGATTTGTCAAAACAACCTAGCGCGAGGACATTTCCCCTTATTAGTAAACCTTGACCAAATATTTCGATAATACGAATAATACTTCACCTATGTCAAGAGGTGCTGAAACAGCACTAAGCTGCTAACTTCTGAAAAGGCCACAAAAACTATACGAAAACATAGTTTACTGATAAATCAAAGAAAAATATATAATTTTATCCACTTCTTACTTTGAAACTCTGAAATATATGTGTCTCAGATAGAGACCGTCGGGTTAGACATAGGAATGAATCGCCTGATTTATGAGAAATACACTTGAAGTAAGAAAAAGGAAAAAAAAGGTCACAATTTACTAGCGGAGCTAGCCAACGTTGCATAGGAGTAAAGAAAATACAATGATAAACTCCGTCGCCATGAAATTCTTTCTGATAATCTACAAATTGAATGCTTACACAAGACAGAAACAATAAAAAATAATCATAAAAACTCATGTCCTCGGGGCACACGTGATTGACGACTTCGCATTCTGAAAGATACAAAAAAGTTTAATTCAATTCTTCCAGTCGAACAATACAAACTTCCTCAATGCAAACAAATTTTCAATTCACCCGCTTCTATTTCTCCCCTCTCCGCATTTCCCACTTTTTCACCGAAATCTAATTTTCTTTACCAACATAGTCGCACTTCAATTAATTTCCTCTCTTTCATTTAATCAGCACTTTTCAATTTGCAAACGCTTAAACTTATATATATATATATATATATATATATATATATATATATATATATATATATATATATATATATACATACATAATTAAATTATGTATGCGTTTTTAAATTAATCATAACCATTTGGTTTCACGCCATAATAGCGATTATTCAGATAGCTAAAATACGTTTCCAGAGACCATACTGATTTAAAACACGCTTAGATTATTTAAATAGCATAACCCTTTTATGTGAGACAGCGTCTAGTTTTATATATAATTGTAAATAAAAAAATTTGAATTGTTTATAAAAGCTGATGTTTATGAGCTATCAGTATACGTTTATACATACATACATACATACATACATACATATATATATATATATATATATATATATATATATATATATATATATATATGTATATATATATATGATTTGCCCACTGATCGTATTCGCCACATGAGTATTAGAAATCCATACTGTTAGGCTTTATATACCTGTACCGTACGTATGATAGAAGATCGGTGTTGCTCCCAAAAACAGAGCCACACATCTCACAAGTGACGGGTTAAGAAGGGGCAGTTCTTATTCGTGCTTTACGAAGATAGGCTTGATAAAATACCTTCAATTTAACATATTGAATCTTTGATTTACTTTTTTCATTTTGTGAAGAAAGCTCTGCTAGAAAATTCAAGATTCCCTACGTTGCTTAAAATGTATTTGAAACTGCAAATAATTCACAAAAATACCGAAACTACTAAACACAACAGTTTAAACAAATATAAAAGTAAATTTTACTCAGACATGCACATGATGTACAACATCCTCAGTATACACGCATATATATATATATATATATATATATATATATTATATATACACGCATATATATATATATATATATATATATATATATATATATATATTATATATATATAAAATAAAAATTACAATTAAATTTACCAAAATGATCCAAGATGGTAAAATTAAAGTATATTATAAATATTAAAGAATATTTATAAAATTATCTCAGCCAGATGTAAAAGCTCGATCAAACCAAATAGGAAATAGAGATTATAATATGAGCAAACAGTTAATAAAATATGTTAAACAACACTTTGAAATGGGTCAAAAACATATGTCATCTGAAAAGGAACGACTAGATAAGTGGATAATCCTTAATCCGCGGAGTTTCGAAGAAATACTTTCCTTCTCATCAGAGGGTAGGAATTAGCAAAATTCAGGATCGGATTTTGCATGCAGAAATATTTGATGAAACAACAAGTAAGTCAAATATCTTACTTGAAAACAATAAAATGAAGCAGAGGAAATATGGTGAAGAAAAAGGTGATTACACATGAATGCATAGTCTGGTGGAAGATAAAAACTGCAGTGACGGTAAAATCCAAATGTATAACTTCAAGAAAGTTAAAAGAATTTCCAATTTTACAAGTAAAATCCAAGGAAATCCCGTAATTGGAAGAAGATGGTCCATAATAATCCAAAGGGAGAAATCCATGGAATAATTCACAATAATGTGTACAAGGAAAAAGGGAAAATATTCCAATAATATTAATAAAAGAAAAATAAGATATGCTTTTTGCTCTACTTCCAAGACATAAATATAAACTCATTTCAACGTGTTTTTAACATATTTTATTAACTGTTTTCTCATGTATATATATATATATATATATACATACATATATATATATATATATATATATATATATATATATACATAGGTGGATAGAGAGAGAGAGAGAGAGAGAGAGAGAGAGAAATAAAAACGAACAAACCGTATTATGTGTTCATCAACGTTTCGCCTTTAGTTCGAGACTTCCTCTGGATGAATGAGATTAAGAAACAAAAAATACCAGTAGAAAATATTTGAAAATGTTTCACGTGCACAGTGTGACACAGTTTTATTTCAGAAAAACGGAAAAAAGACGTTGGAAATTTAATTTTTTAGTTTTTCCGAAATAGAACTGCGTCACACTGTGCACGTGAAACATTTTCAAATATTTTGTACTGTTATTCTTTGTTTCTTAATCTCATTCATCTAGAAGAAGTCTCGAAATAAATACGAAACGTTGATGAACACATAATACGGTGTATTCCTTTTTATTTCTCTATTTTGTCGGAATACTATGTCCATTACTTCATCATATATATATATATATATATATATATAAACATGTATATATATAATATATTTATATATATATATATATT
>NC_136519.1:65364879-65414879 GCF_053919585.1 Euprymna scolopes
TGAAATTTATTAATCATTGGAGATATACCCCACACCCAAAAAGGAAATGCCAGGAAGTCAGTTGGAAGACGGCTGACTAAAGAGGTTTTTTATGGTGTCTGATCTTGCATAGCCAAGTGGTTATATAGATATATAGCGAAAATGAACTAGAATTTAAAAATGTGTACATTCTTTTAAATGGAAAGGATAGAGATGTTACAGGGAAAGACTCTCCCCTTTCCATGTAAATAAGAAGAATATTAAATAAGTGGAAATGGGATAAGCCTAGAATCGAACCCTGTAGGCAAAGTTAAGAAATGGAATGTTAGAAATTAATTATATTGTTAATTCTTTAAGAAATCTTTATATTAAATATGTCAGTAAAAGAATGAATAATGAAAATAAAAATATATTGTTTAATAATAGGTTAGGTCAAAAAATATATTAGGCACCGTAAACCATAGCGCAATTACAAAGCTGTTTACGCTTGGCAAATAATTACCAAGAGTTTATCCTCAATATGCACAAACTGTGCCCATTCCCTAATTAATTACTAAAGAAGGATACACCTTGGGCATGGACATAACCTTGCCAAATATAATTTCAGGAAATAAAAATAAACTTACCTTCAAACTGTTTCTTATTAGTTTTAACCTGGATTTGTATATCATAGGTGCTAGCGGCGCTGCCCACTATGGCATTAGCGCATGCATGTTACATAGAATACTGAATGGCTAAAAATAACAAATCGTTTTCGCATCTTATGCCCTGATTCCAACGGCAAAAAATAGCAGATCGAAAACAAGGACTAGACATCATTTTCGCAGTTTCGAAAAGCCACTTCTTCCTGTACGAAAGACATTTTTTCTGCAAACTGTTCCTAAGTCTTTTATATCCAATTTTTGATAAAAAAGGAATTTCCCACATTCACGGCGAATCGGCTATTAATATTCTTCTAAATTACAATTTTACACTATATTTCCTCTCCACGAGACAACTTGCACACGCGGACATTCTGTCAAAACTCATCCCTTCCCAAATGAAACCTCTTGAAGACTCGGAAACCGCCGCGCTACGTATTAATAGCGAATTGAAAACGATAATTAATAATAGTATCCGCGAACTGTCGGGAACCCTCCAAGAAATAAAGGCAGAGGTCGTGAATGAGAATTTCATCCAAACAACTACGTGGAAATTAATACAGGTGAATACTCTTCCAGATATTTTTTCAGTTTGCGACGAAGTGCTGTTGTACAGTGACAAATTTAGCATGTCTTAAACCCTGCACAAAAGGATACTCGAGGATTTTCACAGGAGTCATTCAGGAAAGAACCGGATAAAAAGCCTTAGGAGGAGTTTCGTCAACTGGCCATCTATGGACCAATACATTAGTAGCATTGTGAAAACGTGCAAAAGCTGTGCATTGATTACTAAATCACCCTTATAACGCATAAACCGTGACCTTATCCTAAATAATTCGGGTCTAGGATCCCCATTGACTACGCGGGACCACTAGAGACCTTCTACTACCTGATAGTATTAGACAGCTACTCAAAATGGCGAAGAGGTCCTGAGATGCAGAAAACCTACCACAACAACGACTAAGAATTATTTTAAGAGTTGTTTGCGAGTGTTGGAGTCCTGGCCAGTGACAATGTTATTCAGTTCACTGTGTAGAGTTCAAGGAATTCTGTGAAGCATACCAAGTCAAACATATCACGACCCCTCATCCCAGGAGCAACGGGCAGGCCGGGCGCTTCGTCAACACTCGAAAACAGGAGGTAAAGAAGGCATACCGCACATCAACGAAAAGGTTCTCCAACAATTTCTCTATGTTTATAGAATTACAAAAAATACTAACATATTAGATGCCGGATCCCCAGTTGAAATCATGTTTCGGCGAAAAATCAAATAAGTTTTTGATAAACTGCTTCCCAAACATGCAATGCAACACAGAACCTCTACCAAAGTCTATTTTAAGCATTTCAGGAACAATGTGTTCTTTTGGGAACAGCAAAGAATTGGCAATGCCACATACGTCATTCAGGCCAAAAATTCGAACATAAACGGTATCTAAAGCAAATAAGGAAACGCAGTACAAAAAATCAAGCAGATCTTCCACAGGAAGACATAGGGCCAATCAAGACAGTATATGACATTTTTGCTATAGAACCTTTACAAATCATTCCAGAACCAAGACGTTCCGGGAGAAAGAGAAACGGCACACACCCTTGCTGGTCTGAAAAAATACCGATTTCACACCTGGAGAAATCAGCTTGGGAGGCGCTGTTGTGGGGGAACCCTCCTCAGAATGGCCTCGACTACCGTCTATATATATCAGAATTCTTATCGATCCCAGGTAGGGCTCTTGATTAAACCTAGCGTGCTCGGTGGAGCGATAACACAATTTCACCATGTAACACTTTGTTTGTCCTGACATACACCGTTGTTCTGATTGTATTGTGGCTATTTTAGAGCCATTACAAATATAAATATCAATGCATGAACAACCCAAATTTATAAGATTATATATTTCAGAATCACCGAAATATATACTTAATTCTCGTTCATATTGTTTTAATTACTGCGTCTTACACGTGTTTCATTAAAATCGTTAGAAACGTTTCATTAGATCATCAAAGAATATTTTTCTTCGGGTCTGGAAAGAAAGATAATTTACAAACATATTGGAAAAGTGTAAAAATAATAAAAGTTTGAAATAAAATAAAAACAGTAAAACTATCGATTTGTTATATATCTAACAAATTATATATATATATATATATATATATATATATATATATATATATATATATATATATACATATGTATACATATGCACACAAAGCTAATGTATATATATATATATATACACGAAACTGTAATATATATATAATATATATATATATATATATATATATATATGCATGTATAGTCATCTACATATAGTACTGTTTGTTCTATCACAACTTATCGCTGCAGCACACTAGCACCTTTCCCTAGCCGGGGATTAAATCTACAACCATTTTCTTGATAGTTCGCAGTGCTATCAATTGACTCAGTGGATCGGTTTCGCAAATGACCTCATCAATTGCCTAATTTAAATAAACACTCGCTTTTATAGTGCTTGAGCTGATTGATTACGTACAAACAAACAAAGAGCGAGCTCGCTTTTTAGCCAAATAATAGTGGGTGAGATGCATGCACGATAGTGCAATACTCAAAAGGTTCTATTTCAATTTTTAATCTTATCATTGGAGAAACAAATATAATTTCAAACTTAACCCTAAAGTAAAGCATATATTTACATACATGAGTGAGCATTAATTGAAAAAGGAGTGTAGCAAAGTCATTTTTGAATAGCTCAAGTGCTTCCGATCACCATTGTTCAATTCAATTTTTTTCGTCATTCAGAAAGAATGATTTGTTGACACGGGATTTGTTTCGAATTTTACATGGTGAAAAGAATGCATTCAAAACATAACACAGAATTTATCACTTCTCTAATGCCACAGAACAATTTCTGTTTAGAACGTCTTGGAGGCAGAAATTTTCTTTTTCATCGAGACTCGTGTATATGATTCCGGACAAAGTAATTTCAAGTGGCCTTTATAAAACGATGTGCCCTTTCAGCTTAGAGCAGTAAAGGGAGACAGTAGTTAATTAAGTGACACTTAAACTATCCTTGGTAACTTCAGGAGAGGTCAACTACGTTTCCGTTGAGAAACCGCCATCACATGTATGGAAATTATCCTTTTCATGGTCTTCTCCTGGAAGGATAATTGTGATTTTATATCAAGAATACATATTGGCATTTGTTTAAATGTATATATATATATATATATATATATATATATATATAAATATATATATATATATATATATATATATATATATATATATATATATATAGATATAGATATATGTATGTGTGTGTGTGTGTGAAAAAATATAGGACTTTTTAACCACATGAAATTGTGATCTGCGGCGATATTTTCAACACTTTTTTATAAAAAGCGTATCCAGCTATTTTGAGAAACATTTTTCAGCGCTTTCCCTTACTTTTATTTCTTAACAATAATCATTGCATTTTTACATAGTCGTATATTTTCGAAAGGATTTCAGAAATTCTTAAACTATTTTTCCTTTAGAATTACTCACATACTTAATAACAATTACAATATCGTAACATATTATTTTTTCTCTTTCTGCAATGTTATACCAGTTAGCAGTGCCTGTGAATCTACGTTACCGTGTTACATTTCTAACAGTAATTTCTGGTTTTGAATGACTTCCTATAAGCGACACTTAGCCACAATCCCCTTTGACATATTGGAAAAATCTAGCCATCCCTCTTAATAAAGTGCAACCTTGATTAAGCAAATAAATAAAATAACCTCAGTCCAGAAGTTCTCCATCAATTACCAAGGACAAAAGGGACGTAACACTTTTATATCAAAATATAAAACAAGTAAACACACTTGATTGAGAAAAATAAATACTCCCTCAGTTTAGAATGATAGCTCAATAACTAATAGAGGGTCAAAAGATGCAACACTTTTAGGACAAAAAGTAAATAAACTGTAGTTTTTTGCCAAATTACTACAGATTTTATTTCAATGAAAGTGATATGCTCTTGAAAACTGAAGGTTATACTCAATGTGGGTGATAATAAAATACAACTGCGAATTACTTATAAACTCTACCCAGTATGGCTGACGCAACAAGAGCATACTAACTCCGTGAAGTATATAAAGTTTCGTTTAAAATTGCGTCCAAATTTCCGAGTTCGAAAGAAACATTCTCGAGTTAAACAAGACACACTCGAAAAAGGTCGGAGGCACACTCGACCGAAACATTGTAAAAATGACATTGAACATGAAAACAGTAGTTCAGAATAATACAAAAAAGCAATGCTTATCTAAAAACTTTCAGAACCGTATTTCAATTAAGTAGTTTTCTATATTGCAAAATGAAACTTACGAGTTTCCAGTTGCAAAATCAGTAAAATATTAACAATTAACAATAAATTGTGTACATACGTTTGATATCTTTTATTTCATGCGAATTTGCTTTCGTATTTTAATAGAGTATGCGGTTTAGTAAACCGACCCTTACTATATAAAATCGAGGTCGTTCATTTTTACTTTTACTCAAAAAAATAACAACAACAAAATAATAACACACACACACGCGCGCATATATACATATATTACTAACACAAAAATAACAAAAAGCTCTATTTTTCCAACAGGTGCTCTTGCGAAAAACGGACCCTGATTTTTAGGACAATTCGTTACTTTCAACTAAAACTTAATAAAAAGATACCTATCGTTATTGTTATTATTATTATTATTATTATTATTATTATAATAATAATAATAATAATAATAATAATGATAATAATAATAATAAAAATAATAATAATAATAATAATAATTATTATTATTATTATTATCATTATTATTATTATTATTATTATTATTATTACGTATAAAAGTACATTCAATTTAAAGATCATATCTAAAAAATAACAAGTTTCGTAATCCTCACAAAACCACTAATAACCTAAAAACACCAGTGACCACCTCTGATTTGAAGCGAGAGTGACCATCTTAACAGAACAATGGCCACCAATAGGTGAGGTGCCCAACATCAATTTGTTCCCGTAGTGCCCCCAGTTCCCGCCAGCCCCCTTACCAGTAATCGCAGTCAATTATATTTTGACGCAATCAAATTCGGCCCGTCATGACATATATTTTCAAAGGAAGCTTGTGCCCAACAGTATAAACAACCCATCTCAATTTCATTTCGGGAGAGTCCAATAGTTACTGGTCATGTAACCAAGTGTCCGCAATATATCTTTGAATTTTCTTATAATCACAAGTAAACGCAAGTAACCGCCTCAATATAACAGTAACTGCTAGTGACCATCAGTCACAACTACATGCATCCACTAGCTGTCAGTGGATGCATGTGGCCGTGACCAGCGAGTAATCACCCTAAACGAGTGTAATCGGCAGTAACAACCATTGCTAATAATCACATCCAGTTATCAGACACGAAAAGAAAACCAAACGTGGCGTTTGCCTCCCACGTGGCTGTCCAAATAATTACTCTGCGATGATCACACGATCAAACAATAAGTACATGAGTTGCTAAAACATAGCAAACTTGATCTATAAATGAAATTCAAGAAAAAAAAAACTAGTCGTTTAAAATCGAACAAAAGCAAACATTTTCAAGTAGTTGATCACTGTTTAAATCTGCGACATGACACCGAGATAAGTAGCAGTTTAACGAACACGATATAAGTCATTACCAGGGAAACACGTGCCCTCATTTTTAACGTAGTTCTTTATTCATGATATGCACAAAGAACGCACTTTCATGCAAAAGTGTAAAGGAAATAAAATCAAATTAATCATTTAACATATTCCCTCCTTCGAAGAAAGAACGATTATATATAGCTAAGAATTGAATTCCGAATAGTACATTAATCTTTTTAGAATTTAACTGCTTCGTCCAGACGTATTCTCCTCGTTAGCTGGTGGCCTTCGAATGATTGGCGTTGTGTTCAGTCTCTCTAGAGAAATTGGGAAAACAGTGTTTATTTTACCATCTATATCAAACTATATGTATGCCGCAGTATAATAGTAAAACAGCTAATTATAGAACAACACTAACTAAAGATTTGGAATCAGAACTTCCATCCAATTTCCTTAACGATACGTTCTTGTAACTCCTCTTAAAACTAAGTATTTAGATTTCAAAGTAATTTAAAATAACGAAAGATACAGATGTTCCGGCATTTTAGCGTTCCCTCTCCAAATCGAGCATAAAAATGTAAACTGTGGTGTTTCTTATTTTTAAGAATTGATTATATTGATATTTAAGATCATTTACATTATTCGGACCAATTTTCTTATCTTAAGTATTATCCGCACAATGTTTCGGCCGATGTAACCGTCGACCTTCTTCAATATCGCCTGTGATGGGGAGTAAAATTTCAACCTCTAGAAAAGTTATATATATATATATATATATATATATATATATATATATACATATATATATATACTAGCAGGCGGCCCGGCGTTGCCCGGCGTTGCCCGGCGTTGCCCGGCGTTGCCCGGCTGTAAGGTACGCTTCAATTTTATTCTACAAGTCATGAGGATTACATATTATTATACTGAACCTAATATATAATGATGGGATCAAAACCGAAATGATACAGCGAAACAGTCTGCCTGTGACTGACACTTCTCCCCCCTCTCTCTCTCTCTCTCTCTCTCTCTCTCTCTCTATATATATATATATATATATATATATATATATATATATATATTGTTTTTATTATTTCAACCTCGGGAATATTTATATATTATTCCTTAATTGGAAGTCATTTTTGAGATGAGCAATATAAATATCAATTTTATTAATTTATTTTTATTTCGGACTATTATTCTCATCTTTATTAGTTGTTGTTTTTCATCTTTTATTGGTTTGTTTATTCACAACGTTTCGGCCAACTATTCCTCAGGTCTTCGTCAGGTGGTAACCGCGACAGATAGGAACTTCGAATCTCCTAACTGCATTCTCAGCCATCACTGCCATCCGTAGTTGTTGTTGTCTCACCACATTTTTGGCCAAGTAAACCTCTGGCACACTTTGGGTGGGATTGAAACCGCTATCTTCAGACAGTGTTCATCTGGAACTGTAGAGATTCAACGTCTCTATCAACTGCGGCACAGGCCCCGAAGGGCGATCAAGGTTGGAGTTATTGATCTTATGAATCCACGTTTATTTATTATCTGATCTTCAATAGTCGGTTCCGTATTGATTGGTATATATATATATATATATATATATATATATATATATATATATATATATATATTATTCCTTAATTGGAATTCATTTTTGAGATGAGCATTATATATATATTAATTTAATTTTAAATTAATACATCGGGAATATTTGCTTAAAACATTACAAGATTGTTTCTATAGAAGGGATAAACAAACTATCCAGCCTATGTCATCAGACAATTTAAGCCAAACGAAACAATTTAAGCCAAACGAAACGAAAAAATGTTTGATTACAGATGGATATTAGAAGCCAAGAGTTGGAGTAATGAATAGAAAGGGAAGATAAGAGAAAGAGAGAGAGGGAGAAAGAAAGGGAGAGAATGAAAGTAGGAGAAAAAGTGTATTTAAATTAAAATCAGAAATTAGAATTAAAAAAAAGAAGGAAAGAAAATAGAAATGTAGGATGTCCAGAAGAAGTTGCTTGTTAAAAGGGATAAAATAAAAACGGAAGAAGGGGAAATATGACAGAATAAGAAATAGGAGATAGAAAATATAAAATAACAGAAGTGTAAAGTTTCTGCGTGTAAAAAGCGCTGAAAGGGAAAACAAGTGACGGCTAGCGCAAGTCACCAAAGTCATAATAGGTCAAAGTGTCTACAAAACTAGGTTGTAGTGGCAACAGTAGAGGGTAAATATAGTCAACATGCCTACTATATAAGATACGTCAATAAAATTAATATAAAATATATTTTATATAAAATAATAGAAGGAACCAATTATAGATTTATAATCAAGAGCAATAAAATGAGAGGGAAACAGTTATAAATTTATTGGGTAGTAATAGAGTTTGAGTGAAGTTTGGGGAGGGGGACGGAATTTTTTAGTTAGTTTTCTTAACAATTAAGAGTTTTATTTAACATGAGTTGGGTGATTTTATTTAAGAAAACCAGAGTAAGGTAAATATATGATTATAATTATGGATTAAAGTGTCGAATTAAAATAATCTGCTAAAGAAAAATAGTGTTTAGTATGGTTTGAAGTTGTTGAAAAGGTGGGATTTATAATGCCTGCAAATGAACGACGATTCATTTTTGATATTTAATAATGTGTCTCTGTCTTTTAAATTAGTAATACAAAAATAATGTTTTTCTCATATAAAATCACCCAACCTATGTTAATTAAATCTCTAAATTGTTCCGAAAAACTAAGTAAAACTCAATCCACTTATATTCCTTCCACCTCCCTAAAGTTAACGCCAACTCTATTACTACTAAATAAGTTTTAAGTAAATCAAATACCAATATATAAATTTATGTGTGAATGTATGTTTGCATGTCTGCCTAAAACTTTCGACAAAGGCGACGGATTTTTACAAGCTCGACCTTTAAGACGACAAATACCAAAAAAAAAATGAATACAAACATTAATAGTTTCACCTTCCACTAGAAACTATTCTTCGATATTATTCGAGCCTACCTTCCTACTACCACTTTTATTTTGCTAAACACACACATCCAAACACCGGGACAACGCCGGGATGAAATGCTAGTATATATATATATATATATATATATATATATATATATATGAAAATTATATGTATATATAAATTATGCATATATAAAATTTATATATACAAATTATATATATGAATTATATATATATGAATTATGTATATATGAATTATATATATATATATATATATAAATTATATATATATATATTATATATAAATTATATAATTTTTAAAATATAATTACCCATTGGCACGTGTTAGGTCGTCTACGACTATAAATTATATATATATATATATAATTATATATATATATATATATATGAAATGTATATATAAGTATAAATTGTGTATATATATATATAAATTGTATGTATATATGCTTAAATTTTACACATATATATATATACATTTACATATATATAAATAAATTATATAATTTATATACATATAAATATATGTATAAATATATATATAAATTATGTATATATATATACATATATATACATACATAATTTAAGGAATATGCACGTTCTAGTAACTCTATAGCTGTTGTAGTAAGAGTAATTTTTGTAGTAGCTCAAACATTTTGAAATAACTCATTTAAATTTAAAAATTAACTTTGACTTTCCAAGAGAATACTGAATTTATTTTATTGTAAGCAGAAGTACATAGACTCGAACGGCATTTATATTTTCAGGACAATTTCTGTCGAAGTGTCTGGAAATCTTACATATATAATTTTATTTTAATGAAAATAGTATACATTTTTTAGCTTTAAGAGGAATCATGGACCAAAATTTTAGTTAAAGTAAATTATTTAATATTTTGACAATTTATATATATATATATATATATATATATATATATATATATATATAAAGAAAGGGAGAGAGATAGGTAGATATAAGTACACGTTCAGATTTTTCCATAGAATAATGAAACTAATGACAACATAAAATTATTGAGACTAATTTTCTCCCAGTATATACAGACAAAAGGCTTATAGAAACAAATATCAGTTATATGGCCGATCTCTCACTGTGCAGAAAAAAGAATGATCTCTTTAGCTTCGTGTCTGGCGAATTTTTACACTATCCTGGCACATATCCTGTAGTACGAATCTTAAATTTGTCATTGTTTATATTTCTTTTATTTCTCTATTATTCCTATGTGGAAATACTGTTTTATATTGTATGTGTGCATATACATTGCTCGACTTCTACGTAATATTTCAATGAACAAGCACACAAATATATCCCTTTTTGCAGTTGGAATAATAGGGAAACATATGCAGGAACAATATGGGTACGATATTAAGCATAACATTAATGACGAATACAGCATTTATAAGAATGGAATAACTTTTGTCCCTACACTATATTTCGGAAGTGTGATATCTGTCACGTAGCAATGTAATACGAAATCGAAACAACATGTACCAACGATTAAAAACTATAATATCGTTTTCACACGTTTCAAACGCGAACAAAAACATATCGTATTCCACAGACCCAGTGCATCTGTTGTCTGGAAAGACAGCGTGCCCTCTCACCATTAGTCGGTAATTCTACGCGGGGTCTCCCTGTTTAATTCGAGCTCCTGAGTGTCGGGATTTATCGCCGACGAAGGGAACGTAATTATAGGGAAGTTAAGAAAAGAAGAGCAATGGATCTTCTGAAGATGTTTCTATTCGACATTAAACGCTGCAAGTGATACTTGAATACAACGTGACAGATCAGCGTGCAGACGAATGGACAGCATCTCTTAGTAGTATGTATGGACGTATGTCAGACATACTTTTTTAAAACTTGTGCACACTACATAAATTAAGATTCTATTCAAAATGAAATGTGACAGACAAAAACATAAGTAAGAATGAGTGACTAAACAAAAGTTTAATTGAGGCTTAACCGTGACAGCTCAACATTTATTAAGATTCTGGTACGCATCTAAAAGTAAGATAGTCTACTCAATTTTTATAGCGATGAAAATGATGCACCGTAAGGTTGACGGAAGAAAAAATAAATGCTAGTTGAAACTTTAGCGTGACAGACGTCCGGACTGCAGAACACATATTAAACGTTAATTTTTTGTATCCCGTTATAACCGTCAAAAGTTATAGTCCGTTGACTTAGAATGCGTACTTTATGCCAAAATGGTGGCTGAATATTGTTAATTTTGGCCTTATTGTTTGCATTAACTACTAATCTTTATGTTACATGATAAGGGCTGTCCCCTGTTCATGTAAGTATAAAAATAGAGAGATTAGTTAAAATGGAAATAAGAGAAAGCAGAAATCGAACCCTGGACATAAGTTTTAAAGAACAATAGGTTTAAATGGAATGTCAAGTAAATTGTTAATTAGGATGAAATAAATAATAAATAAACTATTCAATTGTTAAAAGAATGTGGATAATAAAATATGGTTAAATAAATTAGATATGTAGGTTAAATTCCTTTGTGGAAACAACACAAGAAAAATAGGTTATTGGGAAATCAATGTCGAAAACGTGCAAAGTCGCGCATGTTGAGACACGTGAATTTTGCTCACGTGGCCGGGATGCATGGAGTTCTCAATATAGGAGGTGGGAGTTAGTTGGTCGTAGAGAGAGTCAGAGACAGTCAGAGAGACAGTCAGAGAGACAGTTAGGGGAGACAGACAGGCGGACGTCTGAAGCGAGACGTCACTTCAGAAACTAAGATGTGAAAGTTTGAGTTCTTAATGAGGGAATCCCGACCGGTCGTATTAAATAAATTCATCATGTGTTTTGGATAAAGCTCATCTTTGTGTTTGTGATTTCTACAAAAAGGTAAATTGTATTGTTATTATATGTCTGTGTTATAAAATGTCATTACAACAACATCTCTCTCTCTAAGATACAACATCATATGTAATAAGACAAGAACTCTCACTAAGACTTATATCATTACTAATAAGAACTCACGTAACATACGCGCACAAGTGGTATAGTCTAATACTAATAATAATAACTATATAACATTTATTAAAGCGTTCAATTCCTAAAATGTAATCTTCGTTGATCCCTTTTAAATTCTTAACTATAAGTTGAACGAACATAATTATATTCACTTTGTTACACCATATTTATCCATACAAAATACTAGCCAGACCAGTCCAATTGTTTCCGAAAATATCCTAAATTAAATGTGGTATTTTGATAACCAATCCTAATTAATCTTTAATAAATGTTCATCGATTAACATTACGCTTTGTTCAATGCACGTTATCATAAAAAAGGGCCATACAAAATTTCAGAAAATATAATTCAGTAATTTCCGAGAACAAAAGAAACGAGCAAACCGGCAGATTAAGAGAAATAGTTTTTTTTATTAAATGTTGGTACATGTTATTATAAGCATAAGCGTGGAATATGTTTATGTATTCACAAATGCGTTTTTTAAATAACAGTTAAACAAAGCAGCAATATAGCTTTTATAAAAGCTAGATTAATATCTCCAAAATTGCATGTATAAAATAAGACAAAATGACAAACAAAATGTATTTAATTATATTGTTGTATGGAATTTAAATAAGATGGGTTCAGTAAAACTATTATTTTAGTGCTGAAAAAATATTTTAAACCTGAGTGTGAATGTACAATTTAAAAATTAATTGTGACAGACTAACAAAAACAATATTTTTACTTAAGCATGACAGACAAACTGAGGCATAGACCGGATGGATATAAAATCGCATTTGAAATATGATACATTCTGTGGCAATCTTATTTCAACGTGACGCGTGATGGACCCACCGACCGACAAAAGCTTTTATCGGGAGTGGTGACCGCATCTCTCCAAATCTGTACCAAATAAAAATGATAGTAAAGCAAGCAATCAAAGAAACACGAAACAGATTGTCCAAAATGGCATATGGATTTTTAGTTTTGTCAACTAAACAATGAATCAGAGAAAATGTCGAAATAAAGGCCTACTACATAATACAGGGGGAAGACAAGAAAACTGATGATCGATTGGTATATGTGCTGCCGATAAAGCACCGTAACTACGTTCTCGGTCGGATTTCTCTTCTTTCTTTTCAGGTCAGATTTGATAGCTTACCGCCTTGAAGAATTCGTTCCCGAGAGTAAGCCTCCAACCATCTGTGCATACAAGAGCCGTTTAAATCTTATTGAAAGATACTTTTCTTCAAAATACAATGTATGTTTTAAAAGTATCGGCACCGAAGTGAATCTCTTGACGTGGGTTTAATTTATAGTGCAATTGCTCTTGACATATACAAGCTTCTGATAAATGTTTTCTTCGCGAGATTTCCAGCTACGGAATATCTAGAAATATCCTCTCAATTATTAAATTCTTTCTCTCTGATAAATTTATAAGAGTAGTCGTCGATGAGCCAAAATCAGACGCTTATAGTAAAAAAAGCTGGCATCCCTCATAGTTACATCCTGGGCCTTACTCTCTTAATTCTCTTAATCAATGATCTCCACGATCACATTATTAGATCATTCGTAGACATTTATGCAAAAGTCATTGCAATCTATGGTAACAGTTTAAAATCCGTCAATATTCTCCTCATTCCCACTCTACTTACCTTCAGCAAGTGATACTATTGAGAAAAGGATAGCTGGTTTATTTGAATGAATCTAAAACCAAGCTTCTCACTTTCCATTACTGACACTATTCATCAATAAAATCAAGTCTAAATACCCCTGAATATGGTCGGAGATTATATCGGCCGAAACATTGTGGAAAATAAACCAAGATGAGAATAATCGTCGAAATAATACCAAAAATAATTATTAATCCTCATCTCAAAAATATACATTCATCATAAGAAAAACACGGATTTATTACAACCTAACGATATAGACTTGGCGCCATTTGTGTTTAGAATTTCTAACGGCTATGTTCATTGGGAAAGAAAAAAAAACAAACTAAAATAAAGCATTTTTTACTATACGCCAATAACATCTAGTGTGAATACACCTGAATATGGTTGTTGTGGAAAAAACAAACAAGATGAGAACAATAGACCAAATAAACTAAAAAATAATTTTCTAATTTCTGTTGTTTTACGCTATTTGCAAATTTATATCTCGATTTGCCTCGTTATATACTCAATACTTTAAACGACACCGTTAAATAATATGTTTTTTTACTTTTTTCTATACACTTTTTAAGCGATTAAAAGTGTTTGCCTCGAAAAACTTATATGGAAGTTTCTGCTATAAATGTCAATATTTCTTTATTTATAAGACATAACATACAACTAGAAGGTAGTAAAGTGACAGGTGGAGGAGAAATACGTATAAAGAGAGAGAAAAAGGCACACGTATATACCATTTGAGAGAAAAGACAACTATTGGTACTACTATATAATCGGTAGCTGTCGTGTTATTTTACGATATATTTTTGAAGTAGTGAAACAAATTGGGAAGGGGCGGATTAGAAACTAGGTTTTACTAGTGCTTCGGTCGCTTCCTTGTGTATATTTGTGATCTTTAAAACCAACACATTTTAGGTAAAAACATTAATATGTACTTATTTGTAATACCTAAATTAGTATACATTTTGAAAATTTTCTTGAAATGAATCTATAGAAAAATAATTACAAGAAATTAAAAGGTATTTGTGTAAGTTTTGGATCGTTAAAACAAACGTATTTCAGGTGACAACAATATTATCAATTTACGTAGCATGAGAAAATTAGTATACACACGAAAACATTGAAAATACATCAATAGTTAAATCATTGCAAGAACTCATAGGGTGCGTGTGTAGAGTAACTATTACATTAGTAAACAACAAATGTGCTGTCTATGTTTTTTGTCTATTGTTTTAGCACAAATATTATGCGCTGCATCAAAACATACTATTGGTTTTGCTCATTCAAGTCAAGTTTTTCAGCTATTGCAACATGTATTTTTTTACATTTTTGTCTGCTTGTTTGAAGCATCGTAGAAGTTACTGGGGTAAAATGTCAGATTTGATCGGAAATGATTATTGTATTAAGCATTCGGGTTCTGTAGTTCTGGGTGTTTATGTTAAAAAGGCATCAGTTAAAGTCATAAAACTCCGAAATCTTCCAACATTTGTTTTCACCGTACACGAAAAAGAATTTGCCTATGCGGGAGGAATCTGTGCCTTTCAAATTAATGAACCTCATCACATACATGAACAAACAGTATAGTCTTCCCGCCAGCTGACATCAAGCTTGGCTTAATCAAGGAACTCACCAAGGCCCTGAACAAGGATGGTGTCTGCTTAACTTACTTTTGGCAGGGTCTTTAAGGATTGCTTATGGTCTATAAGTTGAAAGCTGGCATCAGATCTGGCAGCTTCTCAGAGATCCATAGTTCGAGAACTCAGGTAAGCAAGTAGAAATGGAAACGTTGAATGCATTTTGTTTTTGTGTTAAATCTTTCTTTGCAAAACTAATACAAAAACACAGAACTTTTCTACAACATCTGACTGCGTTCAGAAACCGGCGCCATTATATCAATGTTAATATAATCTCAAGATGCACTACCTATTTTCACATATGAATCAGTTTCCTGAGAACCTGAGTTCGATAATCAGTTAGCAGGATGAGAGACTCCCTCGGGGCTTGAAAAAGATGGAGATCGGGTATAAGAATCGCTTGGATGCAGTCATGGTGGCTGACTACTGTTTGTACCCGAATAAATACCTTCCAGTCCCTTAGCATTCCAGGAGTTCGAAGAAACGGAGGTTCAAGCCCTGAAGTTTAAACAATGGTAAAGTAACAACATTACTTGAACGTACCTTTACCAATGTTCAGTTTACAGTAATCAATGTTTCTATTAGTTAATCAATACATGTTGGCAAAATATCTCTTAGAAACATATTTAGAATATATATTGACAAAAGTCAACAGGAAAAATATAATTGATTTTGTGACAAAATATGTTTCCTTTTCCAAATCCTCATAGAAGAATATCTGGACTGATGTTGTTACCTGATTTAGCAAAACTACTCTAAATTAGTGGCAGAAATCTAGATAACATTAAAAATATGTTGCCCACTGTTATGTAAACAAACGCATATTAAGTGAACATATAATATACTTAAATGTCGAAATTTGTATAAATTGCAAAATTTATGAAAAATGAATCTAACGAAAAATAATTACAAGAAAATCGCATCGTACTTGCATAGAACAGGAGTCTTCCAAGCAACACACTTCATGTGAAAACATGATTACTACTTAATTGTCATGTCGAAATTTGTATAAATTCTATAAATTCTGGAAGATTAATCAATAGAAAGCATTACAAAAAATAGAGGGATTATGTAGATTAAGGATTATTTAAACTAACGCATATAAGGTCAAAAGTTTATGATGTACGTACTTGTCAGGTCGAACTTAGTGTAAATTTGAAAAAAAATATTGAAATAGGTCAATATAAAATAATTACGAGAAAACATAACATGCTTCTGTAGATTAGGGGTATTTTAAAACAACGAATTTCAGGTGAAAACATTATTATGTTGAAATTAGTAAGAATAAAAAAAAACATGGAAAATTAATCAATAGCAAAAACGGATGATTATTATCAACAAATGAATTTAAGAATTAAAACAAATTATTACCTACTCACATGTCATGACAAAATTAGTATGAATTCACAATATTATCGAATGAATCAATAGAAAAATAATTACAAGAAAACCATAGGGTGCTTGTGTATATTAAGGATTTAAAATAACGCTTTTCAGATAAAAAAGATAAACTTTGTTACGTACTGGGCATGTTAACATGAGTGTAAATTGAATAAAATATGGAAATATTTACATAAAAACTGATAAAAGTATAGAGTGCTTTGTAGACCAAGGATCTTTTAATTAACGCATTTCAAGTTAAAATATCATGACCTCTTTATTATGTCGACTTAGTATTTATTTTGAAAATTATAAAAATTGACCAAAAAAAAATCATTGTGTCTCCTTGGGAATCACAATTTATCAATGGTAAGGGTTAAAGGATGTAAAGTGATGGTTTAGTAATCGGTAATTGGATAGATCTTGATTATTTATGGGGACGGATCAATAAAAACTTGTTTATATTGAACTTGAAGTTTAACATGTTGCATTCAATCGGAAAGCAAGTCAGCGCACCATTGTTTCATAGGCTAGTAGTTTTTAGAGAGTGGGGAGGAAACGATATACAGTGGTTGTAGCTAGTTGAGTGGTTTTTGTGAAAATATGGCAAAAGGGCATCATGCATTAGATTCAGTTTTTGGACTAGTTATGACAATAACTATAAAGCAAGAACAGACTGGCAATGTCATTTCTGTCGGACAGAGGTTGCAGAGAAGAGAAAGGTCAGCCTTTATTAGGTTTCAGGGCCGGTTGTAAACTCTATCAAGGCAGGATTGTGTCAAGAGTACCCCATTTTAGGGCGTACCTGATACTTACTGTATCGGCAGTAGGGTATCTACTGGAGCGATCTTGACAAAATATTAATTAATATATTGTCCCTTTTAACTCAGGAGTCCCATAAGCTTTTTAAGATATGCAACTCCCCCGAGACGACATCCATTAATTTTAGTTGAAACGTGATAGCGGTCAGAGCGATTATGATGAAAGGAGAGAAGTTTCGTTTACGTTGCATTAAAATAACCTATTATTACATACCACGCATTGAGGCTAACGCTTTATAATAAACTTACGTGTCATGACGAAATTAGGATAACTTATATATTTATTGAAAAAAGATCTATAAAAAATTTAAAAGAAAAAAGCGTACGCGTGTGGATTAAAAGCCTTTTACTCCAAAGCATTTCAAGTGAAAACAGTACTTACTTACATGCCATGACAAAATTAGTATAAATTTCAAAAATTATCATTCAAACACTACCGTGTTTAAATATATGGTTAAGTGTTAGTTTTACTCATTTAGAACTGCTTTAAGGCTTCACCGCTCACTTATTTAGGAACTAAATTTCAAACAACTTTTACAGTTCTTAGGTCACCTTTCGGCTATATTTTGAAAACAAAATTCAATTTTCGTTCAGTAACATCATAGTTATATTAAAATTACTGGTGTTCAAAAGTTATCAGAATATGTAAGGAACAGAGAGAGGGATTTTCTGGTTGACTGTTGCTTACCAGCCACCAATCTGTTTGCCCTCCTAGCAATGTTCTTATTCGTTGTGCGCCCTGTGGCCTCGATTACGTCGAGTCAGCTATTATTGCAGCTAAGTATTCATCATTTTCCCGATCCGCCGCTCAACTGTACTGTCATTCACCGTTGCTTTGCTCAATCGCTAACCGAGTCTTTAATCGCCGGCCAAAACTGACTGCTGACGTTTTTTTAAATTTCCATATTTAGTCAATTTAAGAAGTTGGTAGTAATTTTTTTTATGGATTGTTGACAAAGAAAGGCCTGGAAAAATCATTACATGGAAAAATGCGAGCAAGAAAAGTAATATGATTAATATTTAACTTAGAAAAGTAAAAGGATTGTAGAGAAAAATGGAAAAGAAAAAAACAACTTATTCTGGTAAAAATATAATACATTAACAACTTAAAATATTGCAGAATTAAGAATTGATGATATAATTGTAAAATGATTTTTTAAAAATGTTTAATGCTGCAACATGTTAAGTTAATAATCTATCATTTTTTTTTACTACAATATCTGGTCTGTTTCTTTTCCAGGTTTAACAACAGGTCTTTTTAATTTTTTTCAGTTAAATCTTAACCATATTCCTTTTCATGCTCGCAATTTTCTATCTAACATAAAATTAATCAAATAAACATAAATTAAATAAAAACGTAAGGTATTTGCGCCTGCTAGGGATCATAAAAACCTACGTGTTTCAGGAGAAATATTATTACGTACTGTTTGTTATTTCTGAAATATAAAAAGGTTATCAATTATGGAAAATTAAGTAATAGAAACAACAATTTTAACAAAATCATTGAGTGCCCGTGTAGGTTATGAATCATTTAAAGAAGCGCATTGGTAAATTATGTTAAACTGTAAAGTGTATTAGCAGTAAAATATTTTGTATTATGCAAAGTACGCGGATTTTGAGTATGATGTTAAATAGAAAAAATTTGATTTGAGATAAAATGGTAAAACTTTGTGTATGATATAACATTGATAAACATTGTGTATGATGTAAAATTGTAAAACATCGTGGTTGATATAAAATTGTAAAATATTGTGGTTGATGGAAAATTGTAAAATATTGTGGTTGATGTAAAATTGTAAAATATTGTGGTTGATGTAAAATTGTAAAATATTGTGGTTGATGTAAAATTATAAAATATTGTGGTTGATGTAAAATTATAAAATATTGTGGTTGATGTAAAATTGTAAAATATTGTGGTTGATGTAAAATTATAAAATATTGTGGTTGATGTAAAATTGTAAACTATTGTGTATGATGTAAAAGTGTAAAATATTGTGTATGATGTAAAAATGTAAAACATTATGATTGATGTAAAATTGTAAAACTTTATGTATGATATTAAACTGTGAAATATTGTGTATGACGTAAAATTGTAAAAATGTGTGCATGAAGTAAAATTGTAAAATATTGTGTATGATGTAAAATTGTAAAATATGGTGTACGATATAGCATTGTGAAACATTGTGTATGATGTAAAACAGTAAAACATGGCGTCTCTTGTAAATTGTAAAACATTATGTGTAATGTATAATTGTCAAACATTGTGTACGATGCAAAGTTGTCAAACTTTGTGTACGATGTAAAATCTTAAAGCAGTGCGTATAATATAAAATTATAAAATATTGTGTATGATATAAAATTGTAAAACTTTATGTATGATGTAAAATTGTAAAACATTGTGTATGATGAAAAATTGGAAAAATTTGTGTATGATGTAAAATTGTAAAACATTGTCTATGATGTAAAATCTTAAAGTATTGTGTATAACATACAATTATAAAATATTGTGTATGATATAAAATTGTAAAACTTTATGTACGATGTAAAATTGTAAAACATTGTGAATGATGTAAATTGGAACACTTTGTGTATTATGTAAAATTGATAAACTTTATGTATGATGTAAAATTGTAAAGATTTGTACGATAAAACATTGTGGAACATTATGATGTAAAATTATAAAACATTGTGTATTATGCAAAATTATAAAACTTTGTGTAGGATGAGCGTCATAAATCCTTGTGTATGAGGTAACATTGCAAAAATTGTGCATGATGTAAAATTATATAACTTAGTGTATGATGTAAACTTGTTAATGGTTGTGTATTATTAAAAATAGTAAAACATTGTGTATGATGTAAAATTGTGAAAGATTCTGTATGATGTAAAACTGTAAACCCCTGTGTATGATGTCAAATTGTAAAATATTTTGTATGATGTAAAATTGTAAATCTTTATGTATGATTTAAGATTTATAAACTTTGCCTATGATGTAAAATGTAAAAACATTGTATGATTAAAAATTGTAAAACATTGTGTATGATTAAAAAATTGTAAAGCATTGTGTATGATGTAAAATTGCAAAATATTTTGTATGATGTAAAATTTTAAATCCATATGTATGATGAAAAAGTTTGAAACTTTGCGTATGATGTAAAATTTTAAGACATTGTGTATGATGTAAAATTGTACCAATTTGTGTACGATGTAAAATTGTAAACCTTTGTTTCTCATTTAAATTGTAAAACATTATTTATAGTGAAAAAATGTTACACTTTGTGTACGATGTAAAATGTTAAAATATTGTGTCCTAGCGGCGTATGATGTAAAATTGTAGAACTTTGTATATGATGTCAAATTGTAAACGATTGTGTATGATGTAAAATTGTTAAACATTGCGTATGATGTAAAATTGTAAAACATTTTTATGGTGTAAACTTGTAAAACACCGCATATGAGGAGAAACTGTAAAATATTGCGTATGGTGTAAAATTGTAAAAATGTGTGTATGATGTAAAATTGTAAAACTGTGTGCATTATGTAAAATTGTATAACATTTTGTATGATGGAAAATTTTAAAACATTTTTTCTGATGTCAATTGTAAAATATTGTGTATGATGAAAAATCGTAAAACATTGTGCCCCATGGTCATTGTAAATCATTATGTATGATGCAAAATTGTAAAACATTATGTATGATGTAAAATTGTAAAACATTATGTATAATGTAAAATTGTAAAACATTGGGTACAACGTTAAATTGTAAATGTTAGTGAACGATGGAAAATTTTAAAACATTGTGTATGATGTAAAATTGTAAAATATTTTGTATGATGTAAAATCGTAAAACTTTTAGTACAATGTAAATTAATAAAACATCATGTATGATGTAAAATTGGAAACCTTTGTGCATGATGTAAATTGCTAAACCATTGTATATGATGTACAATTGTAAAACATTCTGTGTAATGTAAAATTGTAAAACATTGTGTGAGACGAAAAATTGTAATACATTGCGTATGATGTAAAATTGTGAAACTTTGTATAAGATGTAAAATTTAAATGAATGTGTATGACATAAAAGTGTAAAACATTGTGTGTGATGAAAAAAATTGTAAAACATTGTGTATGAGGGAAAACTGTAAAAATATGAGTATGATGTAAACTTGTAAACGATTGTATAAGATGTAAATTGGTAAAATACTGTGTATGATGAAAAATTGTAAAATAATTTGTATGAGGTAAAATTGTAAAACATTGTATACGATGTAAAATTGTAAAACTTTGTGTATCATATAAAAATCAAAACATTGTGTATGATGAAAAACTATAAACATTCTGTATGATGTAAAATTCTAAAAGTATGTGTATGATGTAAAATTGTTAAATATTATGTGTGATGTAAAATTGTGGATAATGTAAAATTATAATTTTGTGTGTGTAAAATTTGAAAACATTGTGTATGATTAAACTTGTAAACCTTTGTGCATAAGAAAAAATTGTAAAACATTGTGTATAATGTAAAATTGTAATATACTGTGTACGAGTTAAAATGTATATCATTTTGTATGATGCTAAATTGTAAAACATTGTGTATAAAGTAAAATGTTAAAACATTGTGTATGATAGGAAATTGTAAATGTTTGTGTAGGATGCAAATTTGTAAATCTGTATGTATGATGCTAAATTGTAAAACATTGTGTATAATGTAAAATGTTAAAACATTGTGTATGATGTAAAATTGTAAAACTTTGTGTATAATGTAAAATCTTAAAACGTTGTGCATGATGGACAATTGTAAAAATTTGGGTATGATGTAAAATTGTAGAACATCGTGAATGATGTAAAATTCTAAAACATTGTGTATGATGTAAAATTGTAAACTATTTTTTTATTATGTATAATTGAAAACTTTATGAACTATGTAAAATTGTAAAGGTTTGTGTATGATGTAAATTCTAAAACATTGTGTATGATGCACAATTGTAAAACATCATTTAAGATGTAAAATTGTACAAGAATGTGTCTGATGTAAAACTGTAAACATTTGTGTAATAATATAAATTGTAAACTTCGTGTCTCATGTAAATTGTAAAACATTATTTATGATGTAAAGTTGTAAAACATTGTGCACGATGTAAAATTGCAAAACTTTGTGTATGATGTAAAATGTTAAAACATTGTGTACAGTGCAAAAATTGTAAAATATTGTGTATGATGTAAAATTGAAAAACTTTACGTATGCTGGAAAATTGCAACAAATTGTGTATGATGTAAAATTGAAAAACTTTACGTATGATTTAAAATTGTAAAACATTGTGTATGATGTAAAATTGTAAAACATTGTGCATGATAAAAACTTCTAAAACATTGTATATGATGTAAAATTGTAAAACAGTGTATATGACATAAATTTCGAAAAGAATATGTATACTGTGAAACCATAAAACATTGTGTATGATAGAAAATTGTAAATGCTTGTGTATGATCTAAAATTTTTAAAATTTTGTATGATGTAAAATTGTAAAGAATTGTATATGATGTAAAATTGTAAAAAAATTGTATATGATATATAATTGTAAAACATTGGGTATGATGTAAATTTGTAAAACCTTCATGTATAATGCAAAATTGCAAAACTTTGTGTATCATATAAAATTGTCAAACATTGTGTACGATGTAAAATTGTAATACATTATATATTCTAGAAGTATAATCCATGTTCAGTTTCAGAAAAAGTTTCAGATGGTTCGTTGTTCTAAACACGTTTTGAGAGGTGACTGGTTTGCAGTAGACGGAACAGTTTCCGATGGTTGTTTTCGTGTATGTCCAAGACAAGGTTGTTTCCGAGAAGCGATCGGTCGCCTCACAACTTCTCAAAACTTTTTATATCGCGCCTAAATGATAATATTTACGAGTTAACAACCGGGTACGCCTGTCTATTTAATTTGACCGAGTATCAAAAGATAAATATTCAATAATTTTCGATCGCCGCATGTGCATTAAGCTTTTTCGTAGTTGACGTAATTAACTCGCCAAAAAACGGGCACCTCCCGTTAAATGTCGCAAGTTTTATTTTCCCACTTTAGTATTTTCCATCTGCGCGTCAAGGTTTCGTTTTTTTTAAACAAACACCCGGAACACCCGGCCAACGATTTTTCTTTTTATTTACCCCAAAAACACACACACCTAAAAACACCTTGGCAACGCCGGGTATCCCCGCTTGTACAAAATAAAACAAAAAAACTTTTGCATAAAATTAAAAACAGTTAAACTTTTCGTATGATATACAATTCTATAATATTCCGTCAAATATGAAATTAAAACGATTGCGTATTATGAAAATAAGTAAACTTTTGCGTACGATTGCACATAATGTAAATAGTAAAAGTACGATGTAAAAAAGTCTTACTTTGTGAATGATATAAAATTCTAAAACGTTGGATTTTTTACATGGAAGTAACCACTTATCAAGGCTTTGAGGCATTCGTGGATAAGGGTTATTGCGTTTACAGTAATCAATGGGGCACTATCGTAGTAATCGTTAGTAATGTAGATCTGATAAAGTGTCTTATTTAAGGGGGCAGTTCATCCGGAACTTGTTTATGTTGGACTTGAAGACATCCAAGTTGTAATCAGGTAAGAAACAAGCAAACAGAAGAGAGTTCCACAGGCGTGCACTTCTAAGAAAGAAGCTGTGTTCATGGAATCTATGTTTTGCTTTACGCACATATAAAGGGTGGGGAAAATTACTGACAGTGGTTTAAGCTAGACGGGCGTTTTTCATGAAGGGTTGGTGAGGAGGGACAAGAGATTGGAGTTCAGACGAGCACCTGCCATGGAAATAACGATAAAACAAGGGTAGGCTCGCAACGTCTCTTCTGTGGGGGAGAGGTTGCAGGGTAGAGAAAAGGGCATCCCCCACTAAGCCACGAAGTCTATTTTGTACTCTGTCAAGGCAGGATATGCTATGTTAGCAGCTCCTTTCCAGATATGACAACAGTACTCCATCCTTGGGCGTACTTGGCTTTTATATAGATAGAGAATTACATCAGCAGTGAGATATCTACTGGAGAAGGACCCCCGTATTTTTCCAGCTACCTTGGCACCAGATTTGATGTACGTGTTCCATTTTAGATCAGCAGTAAGGGTCAAGCCCAAAAGTTTGTTAAAACATGGAGCCTCTCCAAGATGAGAGCCATCCATTTCAACTGATGCCAGATGGGGATCAGAGCATTGATGATGTAAAGATAGAAGTTTGGTTTTAGATGCATTAAAAATAACCAGCCACCATTTACCCCATTGTACAACGCGCTCAAGATCAGAGGAAAGAGAATCAGAGAGAACTTTGTCATTTACAGCCTTTGATGTGTTGCCATAGATGGTTGTGTCATCAGCATATATGTCAACGAATGATTTAAGTTTGTGTTTTGGGAGATCATTGATGCAGATCAGGAGGAGAGTTGAACCCAGGATGGACCCCTGAGGGACACCAGTATTAACACTGTGGGCCTCTGATTTCTGCCCATCAACCACTACTCTTATGAGCCTATCAGAGAAAAATGATTTAATATTTAAGAAAACATGTCCAATTATGCCGTAGCTGGAATTCTGGTAAAGCAGTTCTTTATGCTATACCTTACCGAAGGCCCTTAGTATGTCAAGAGCAATTGCCCTAGAAATGAAGCTTTTGTCGATAGATTCACTAACTGTATGAGATATAACTGTTAGCACATCTGCTGTAGATCTAGCAGAACGGAAACCATATTGCATGTCACTAAGAATGCTATTTCTGCTGAGGTGGTTGACTACTTCTTTATTTAATATGGATTCCAGCAGCTTAGTCATAACGCACTTATTTGACCTGTATTGAGAGGGAGCTGAGCTGTCATCTGAATGCTTAAATACAGAAGTATACTGATGTGGTTTTCCAGAGTGTTGGGAAACAATGCTCCTGAAAACAACGCTAAAACTATGTTGTAAGTATGAGGGCAAGTTCTGGTTGAAGCTATAATTGGAATGTCGTCAGGGTCTGTTCCTTTACTGGAATCAAGATTTTTGATTAGTTTGGCGGCATCACGCACATGTATTTGTATGTTGAATTGCGTGTTGTCTGTTATAGGAGGAAATACGGGGAGTAGATTACCTTGGTCGCATCGGGTAGAATTAGCTGCAAATTTCTTGGCAAATAGTTCGGCTTTGTCTGATGCTGACTAGATGACCTCAGGTCAATTGAGAAGAGTTTGGATAGAACGTACGCTTCTGTTCATGATCCTGGTTGCTATTTGCGAAAACTGGTGGCAACGAAGCCGCTAGTTAGGTACTTTGGATTTAACGGACTGAGCATATAGCTCTCTAGCATTTTTATTACTCTTTTACAGTGGTTGCTGGCAGTCCTGAAAGCAGCTTTAATCTCAGTACGTCTATTATGTCGGTAGCTGTGGAAAAAGTGATTTCTGTGCGCAATGGCAGCATCACATTCTGGGGAGAAACAGCTGGTTTATGATATTCAACTGTATAGCATTGTGTATAATGTTAAACATTTTCTATGATGAAATTTTGTAAAATATTGCGTCTGATGGAAATTTGTAAAACATTGCATTTGATGTAAAACAGTAAACTATTTTGTATGATGTAAGTTAGTAAAACATTGCAGAAGATGTAAAATTGTATAACTTTGTATCGAATGTGAAAAAGTAAAGCATTTCATACACGTAAATAATAAAAAAATGCCCATGACTTAAAATAGTAAAATATTTCATATGATGTAAATAGTAATACATGTCATAAAATGTAAAATAGAAAACTATTGATAATTTTTTATGATGTAAAATAGTAAAAATTGAGTTAGATGAAAACTATTAAAACATTTTATATGATGTAAAATTGTAAAAAAAAAATACGCATGACGTAAATTTGTAAAATATTACGTTTGATGCAAATTTGTAAAAAAATGCGTATGATTTAAAATAGTAAAACACTATGTATAATGTGAAAATAGTAAAACATGACGACTGATGTGCAATTATAAAATATTACATTTGATTTAAATTAGTAAAACAGTGCACATGATGTAAAATTGTAAATCATTGCTATGGTGTAAAATGGCTAAATTTACATAAGATGTAAAATATTAACAAAAATGCGTATGATGTAAAATTCTAAAATGTTTTTGTGTGGTGTAAAACAGTTAAACTTTGCGTATGATATACAACTCTATAATATCGCGTCAAATATGAAATTAAAACGCTCGCGTATTATGAAAATAAGTAAAATTTTGCGTACGTCACATGATGTAAAATTGTAAAACGTAATAGTAAAAAAATTCTGTATGATGTAAAATTCTAAGACGTTGCGTATGTAGTAAAAATTTTAAGACGTTGCGTTTGATGTAATATTGTAAAAAATTGCGTATGATGTAAAATTGTAAAAGTTTGCAAATAATGTAAAATGGTTAAACTTTGCGTATGATATAAACTAGTAATCGCTACCTATCTTAGCTTACTGCTGAATTAGTGGCGACGACGATATTTTCCGCGTGTCTGTCTCTGACTCTCTTGGTCAAAATTCGTTCTCTTTACGTTGAAGTAACTCTATGGACGGTAGTGAAGTCATGAAATATTTCATATTTTTCAAGTAGTTTGAGTGCCTTTCAAAATAAAACTGCTTCAGGTGTTTCTTGAAGATCTCGTGAATGTTACACTTGAACTCGAGAATTTGGACAGACTTTTGGACAACACCTTTTATTTACTTCAAAGAACTAGCATGCTTTTTTCATGATGCTCTAGGAAATTCACAATTGTATTTTTCGATTGCTGACTCTGAGAATTGAACCCTCAATATTCAAGTAAATATCAAGTTTTTCTAGCTTCCACAAACCTTTGTCTGTTTGTACTGGATTACGTAGGTTAAATCTGCGTTATGCATGCTGCCTATTAACAATGGTAGCAACACAAGTAGAAGTAAACGGTTGGGGATAGTGGAGTTTGCTATAGAATTTTTACGTGTACGCATGTGCTTTAGTTGACGTTTTGAACAATTCATTCGTCTCATTTGCGCGGTGTTCAGCGGAAAATGAAAATATATTTCCCTATGATGCATCTCCGAAGAAATTTCTGATGGATTCCCACTCAGCTTTCTTAAAGTAACTTGTCGTTTTGAGCAATAGCTTTTCATTTTTGGGTCGAGAATTTAGGGAGATTTCTACCATTATCACAGCGTGATAAGCATTCCCTAGTGGGCTATGGGCATTCGTTACACAATCATTGGGAACCGTGATAAAAAATAGATCTAGAATTGAGGCTTGTTGATCTTGCTGGCAAAGGAAACGTGTCGGAAACGTAACCGTCTGTGATAGGGAATGCGATATAGAGTAGCTATGTGTTATGCTACCAGCTGTGTCTGTTTAAGTAAATAATATAAGCCAATTGCTGTGGTGGACATTGATCTCACCAAATTGATGTACTTGAGCGCTAATATCGAGGGAGAATGCTGCATCTGTGCTGTCAGACACTTGGTTGATTAGTGTAAATCCTGTACCAAGGGAAAACAATAAAGGAAAATAAGTTATGCTGCATGTTAAGTCAAAAACACATAAAGGCCTGACCGTCTGATTCTGTTTGTTTTATTTCTCTAGTCAAGGAGAAGGTGTTTCGAGTATAGATTCTAAGTTCTTGCATATGTCTGAGTCCTTACGGAAAAGTGGGAGATAACTAGACATGTTAAAGTGATAAGAGGGGATGGAGGAGTCCAAATTAGTTTCACTTAGCGCTAAAATATCCCAGGCGTTTGCTACTAGAAATGATTACACCTCATCTAAATTAGTTCTAATCCACCTGATATTCGTGGATGCAAGTATTAAGAGAAGAAGCAAATTGGTGTTGCTTGAATTGAAGCCTTTTTTAATCATATTTTCTTATTCTGGCATTTCATTTTATTTAAACTTTTCAGTTTTAAGGTGAGAGGTGCTGGACAGATTTGTTGTGCAGAATATCAAACATACAACACAATTAGACCATAAGCCGACTCTTCATCTACAGGGGGTGGCTTCAGGAAAGCCTACTGGATATAGGTGTAGGGTCTCATTCCATGTGCGACATGCCACTAAAACAATCTCGATATTACACAACTGAAGAGGGAGCAGCCGCCATAAAGGCTCCCAAAGAGTAGCCTGTAACTCTCAAGCTGGTACCATAAACCAATCAGACAAAAATTAAACCAATCAAATTGAATTGGCATAAATGATACTCAAGCACCATTAAAGTGCCCAGTTTTAGGGGATGGAATGCAGCGGGAGTGGGGAACGGCGTTCATTGCCCTAGTCAGAAAACAAGATCGACCACTGGGTGTTTCTGTCAAATCCTTGTGATCGCACCTCTGCAGCTGGCTAATATGAAAAGAAGACTATGAAAGTATAAACATAGCTTATTCCTCGTTGAGCAGGTTAGCTTTTCAAAGCAGCAATTTGTTCGAGTCGCCAGCTCTAGAAAGGTCGTCATTCAGAACTGAAGAGACCTCGTTCTCCTATATTTGGTGGCAAGACGTAGAAGGTTAAAACACCAGTTTTCGTTCATAGTTTTCCTTCTCCTTGACTTGAGCTGAGATCTACGAGCCCATCAGCGCTGAGAGGGTGAGCCCCGCACGTTGGTCTTAAACCAGTTATTTCTGCTACCCTGAATGAGTAGTTAGTGTTAATGGATAAGGTATTTAATGTTATATATTTACTAAAAACTTACGCTCCTTTAAATAATTAAAAACGACCTTAATATGCTATGCATATTATTGTTACTGGAAGAGAATCAGAAAGAACTTGGTTGTTTACGGCCTTTGATGTGCTGCCATAGACGGTAGGGTGGTCAGCAAAAGTATCTACGAATGATCTAAGGATGCTATTTGTAAGATCATTTATATAGATCAGGAAGTGAGTTGGACCCTGGATGGATCCCTGAAGGACTCCAACATTAATATTATGCGCTTCTGATTTCTGTCCATCAGCCACTACTCTTATGAACCTATCAGAGAGAAATGATTTAAAAGATATTTCAAGCTATACCATAGCTGGTGATCTTGTGAAGTAGACCTTTATGCCATACCCTATCAAATGCTTTTAATATGTAAAGAGTAATTGCCCTAGAAAGGAAGCCTCCGTCGAGAGTTTCGCTAATCCTATAAGAAATAACGGTAAGCACATCTGTTGTAGATCAAGCAGAACGGAAACTATGTTGCATGTCACTAAGGAGATTATTTTTGCTGAAGTAGTTGATTACTTCTCTATTTAACACAAATTCCAGTAACTTATTCACGATGCACATGGGGACTTATAGGTCTGTACTGAAAAAGAAAGACTGATCACCTGAATTCTTAAATGCAGGGCATACCGATTAAATTTTCCAGGGTGTCGGGAAGCAATCCTCCTTAAGACAACGCTTAAACAGCTTTATAAATACGGGGGCTAGTTCTGGTTCAAGATTTTTGAGCATTATAATAGGAATGCCATCGGAGCCACTTGCTTTACTGGAATCAAGATAGTTGATTAGCTTAGCAACATCACGCACAGATATTTGTATGTCTGATGGGAACAAAACCGCTGAACAGCCTCTTTTGACTTGAGGGACTGAGCATACAACTCTCTCGCTTTCTTCATTATCTTTTACATTGGTTGCTGACAGGCCGGAATGCGGTTTTAGTTTCATTACATCTGTTGCGTTGAAAGCAATGACAAAAGTGATTTTTTGGCACAAAGGCAGCAGCACATTTCGGAAAGAACCACGGCTGGCTGTTAGGATTTTGCTTGAATTTTTTCGAGGGGTTGAAAAGGTCTATACCAACAATTAACCATTTCGTCAAGTCTGATACTATAGAGGACATATCCCTTTTAACTATGGGGCACAGAAGTAGATCAGATATAAATGAATGGAAGCTATCTCCCATCAGCCATAGGGTATCGGTACAGTGTACGATGTCATATGACTATTTACATCATGCTTTTTTTATTTTAACTGATAGGGCAGAGCGGTCGGAAGATCCCAGTAGAGACAGGACACAAGATGGACATGACTCACGGCAAGCTGGGAGGGAAAGATCTAGGAGACTTACAAACTAACTTTCAATATCGGGCACACGGGTGGGTTCGTGAACAATATGAGTGAAGTCATAAGCAATGGAGAAATCGTGACAGAGCCTTTCCTCATCATCTGTCTTGTTTGTGTGGGTTAACCATTCCAAATTGTGAACATTAAAGTCTCCACAGACGTGGATGTTAGCTGAAAGATGAGCAGATAGCATCTGGCCAATTTTCCCAGATATGCTCTTAAAGATAGTAACTCCGTCCTTGTGTGGGCGATAGAAGGCAAATATAACCGCTGTCGTGTGAACAAGTGCAACTCGGAAGCACATGTAGAATACTTTAGATGTCCCTTCCAGATGGAACCCCATCTTTAATGTAAGCACATATTCCATGCCCATGGCGATCTTGGGGGTCAGATTTAGATGTTAAGTTAGAATATCCTTTAATTCCAAACTCTTCTTGGGAAATAGTCGTTCTAATGCCAGTTTCGCTTAGGAATAATAGATCTGGTTTAGTATCCTGTAATAGGGTTTCAACCTTTGGAAGGTTGAAACCTAGACATCTGATGCTGGAGAAGGAGACATGGTAGTAGGGGTCAACATTGGAAGTTAGGGATTCAGGTTTGATTGTGTGATTTTTTCTGGTAACTTTTCATGATGGTTTTTGGGGATTTGTGGGATAGGTCGACAGGCTTGCTTAGAGCAGAAAGTAAGAGAGAAAAAGAAAGGAAGAACTATATATATATATATATATTGACTTGAAGGAAGAAATATATATATGTATGTATATATATATATATATATATATATTGACTTGAAGTACAATTCAGTACAGGTATATCTGGAAGTAAAGTATGAGCCATGGCGAACTCAATATGTAAAATTAAGTGTAAATAGAAATATGGACATATTTACAGTAGATACGAACATGTAGAAATTAGATATTAAGTATATATCTTTATAAAGTTCTTTTAAATTTTAACGAAGAAAGATAACTTCGCCTTTTGTTTAAAATAGGACGTATTTTGCATAACAAAGAGTATCAGCTCAGTTTTTGTATTACTTTCACCTATCTAATGAAAAGTGAGATATAGAGATTGCTATTTTATATAGATCACTTTAAATTTAAGTACACAACTATGCCTAATAAATATCTATTATTTCTGTGGGATAAGAATATACCCTAATGCGTGCCTTAGCAATAGACACTTTTAGATGTTTCCGCACACTGTCACTGGAACCCCAAAAAGAAATAAAACAATTAAAACAATTTTCCTTTCAATCAAAATAGCAGCGAGTACCCGTGTGACCACAAAAACAAGAAAATATCCGCAGTAGGCATTCTCGAACCAGAAACGCGACGGGGAGAAAGAAGGAAAAACGTTACTGGCAAACGCTTTTAACCATCGAATTACTACGATTTATGACACCATGACCCCGCAAAATAACGTTTTTAAACATATTAGTTTGCTACGTGTGCGTAACTTGTGAAAATCTTCATGCAAAAATGACTGAGCTTGCAAGAAATGGCCGAGGTGACCAACATAGAATAAATATTGTTTTCTAACTTTCACACATACGTTCGATGAATCACTCTTTCAGTTGATACCGGTTTCGACCTGGTCCGATTTGGTTGACAAAAGTTTTTACTAGACATACGAACGCACAAACGCACTAACAAACAGGCGTTTGAGATTCATATAATAGCTGAGCATCTCAAACCACACTAGAAAACCGTGGCCGTATGATATGTTAATGTTATGCAGTTTTATTATACATTCCCATTTCACGGCATTAAAATACGTTCAGTAATTAT
The DNA here is from genome assembly GCF_053919585.1 of Euprymna scolopes. Taxonomy (NCBI): domain Eukaryota; kingdom Metazoa; phylum Mollusca; class Cephalopoda; order Sepiida; family Sepiolidae; genus Euprymna; species Euprymna scolopes. Next base: position 65,397,493 of record NC_136519.1, read on the forward strand.
AAGATGACTTAATATATAGACTTGTGGTTGTGGAAAAGATAACCAAACAAGCATTGGTATAAGTCGTCGGGAGCTTCCGTAAAAGTCCGAGTTTCATAAATAGAAACTTGTAGGGGGTAAAGGACAATTAATCATATAAAAAAGAAATCAGCAAAAAATTGTCCATTCTCTCTTTCCAAATATGTCACTCTTCTTCCATTTCCCCTTACTTACTCTCTATTTCTTTCATTATCTCATTCTCTTGTTCCTCCTCTCATGTTCTCGCATGTTCTCGCCGCGAAGCGGGGAAATGACGCGTGATTTGATAGCTGGCCTTCGCGCTTCGTGCCTCTGCTACAAATGAGGCGCTGCACGGCCGCTAAGTGGATTGTCAGCAGATCCGGTTTCGGTGGGTAACTTGCCCCTAATCCGCGCCAGCACATAAATACAGCTATTCACCAAGATTTTATTGCCTTAATACATCGTAAATTGCGCTGAGGGTCATAAAGAGCAGTGGTCGGGTCTGGCTGTGTGCATGTGTGTGGGACGAGACTCAGGGGGTGAGGAAGGCAGAGTGGGGGCGTTTGACCATTCTATAGCTAGTGGTACTGTTTCGGTTGCTCTTTTTGTTGAAACTTGTGTTGACTTTTTATAAATTCCTCACTCTCTTATTCTTTTCCCGCAAAACAGAGTCCAACCCCAAACCTGGCCCCATGAAAGGAAAACACAAAGCAGCAACACAAAACGAGCAAAAAAACAAAAAACAAAAAAAACTGAGAAGTGAAATCTATTATACATTACATAGATTTTTTTTTTAAAATTAAATCGTACATGATTGACCAAAAAAGGAGTTTCATATTATTGGCAAGGTGCCACTCCAATTGCTTCCTATACAAGAATATTTATGAGGCGATACTTGATATAGATTGATAAAAGTGATGTTAAACCAGGCAATTACATGCAAGGCTAGAACAAGGAACACGTAGGATTACGGAGTACATGAACAGCGATATTTGTTTTGAGTCATGTCAGTTTACTTGATTTTCATTTCAATTAATTCTATTATTCGAGCTACACTGAAAATTCAGGAAAAAAATCTGCCATCAGTGCTAAGAGATACTGCTATCCAATCAGGCGACTATAATATATCAATATGTATGGAATGTTCGCAATGTAACAGATAAAGGATTGACACAATCGTGTTTAAATGTTTGGTAACTCATTTGGCTGTGCTACGCTATTAAACAGTGTTGTGAAATTAATATTTTGGAGGTAATTTTCCATAAGGTACGCAGAAAAGTAAAAATTCTTTTAGCCATTAAAAGTTTATAATTAGATATACGTGCCATGATAGTGTGTCATAAACAGGACGTTTAATGTTACTCGTAGCAGATAAACTGAACAAATCTTAAGATTGCTCTTGCCAGAGATAGAGAGAGAGAGAGAGAGAGAGAGAGAGAGAGAGGGAGGAGCGACGCCTTTCAGTAAATCTGCTATTGTTTTATAGGAGATGATCAAAAGTTATTGTGTGTTGTACCGTACTCCTATAAATACAATATTAGTAAAGGATTTTATATAATATTAAATTTGTGTACGAACACACTATTATGACCAAAGTCAAAATAAAATGTTTGAGTGGAATAATCAACAAAGACTAAGAGAAGATAAAATAAATAATAGGTGAGAGATGGGGGAATTAATCAGTTAATTACGATTAATCATTAACTAGAAGAATAAAAAAGGTATTTTAAAATGTACACACTCCTAGCCTAAAGAAATATTTTATCACTAGAATTTCAGCCCGGCGTTGCCCGGGTATTTGGATGTGTATGGTGAGAAAAAAAAGTGGTAGTAGGAAGGCAGGCTCAAACCCGTACCGCGAAGGAAGAAAAGAACGGGGGGGGGGGTCATGACGTCTTTGCTATTACGACCACCGCCAAACTGGATATGACGTAGGTTTAAATTAATCGAAAGAGGAGGATGACTTTACAAAAATATCGGCGAAAAAAGCAACCCCCTCCTGTAGAAAAATGCCCAGTTGAAGGTGGAGATATTAATGTATTTAGGCAATTTGTCGATATTTGTCGTCTGAAGGTCAAATTCAAAACGATACTGATCTTGGTAAAATCCGTCGCTTTTGTCGAAAGTTTTAGGCAGACATGCAAATATACATACATGCATACATTTGCATATTTGTAACTAAAGATTTTCGACCCAAACCGATTAAAAAACTTGCCCTATCTCTGAATACCCTTTATATAAAATTTCAAATGTTTAGACCAGAAATTGTCAGCGAAATTCGGTAGAGACCGCAGAGGTCAATTCTTTTTTAAATTTGACCCGTATTATGACCTCTGAACATTTATTGTTCTGAGCTAAAATCAAGTTATTAAGTTAGATCCATGTCCAAGGTACCTATATCTAAAATTTCAATTGTTTATACCCAAAATTAGTGGAGTAGTTTGGTAGCGTTCTTAAAAGTCAAATCGTTGAATTTTGACACCTTAACAGCCACATTTCTGGCCGAACACCACTTACAAAGATTTCCGCAAATCTCAGTACCCTGTATATCAAATTTTGAGTCTGTAGACTTAAAATTGACAGAGTGATTGCGTAGTGAAATGTACACAGTCACACACATAGGCACACACCGGGACACGTTCACTTTTATAGATATACTAGCAGTTCCGCCCGGCTTTGCTCGCGCTCTATGTACTGTTCATTAGGTTATGTGCATATGTATATACTAAAAAGTGTAAATATGTAAAGTAATGCCGTTATGTATAATAGTCTTCCTTAACTACTACAGAGAAAAGACAAACAGGCATGTTCACTTTTATAGATATATAAATATATAGATAGAGAGATTGGATACAATATATAGTAATGATTTAAAAGGTATAAAAACAGACTCATGCGTCCCAACCGAGAATCGAAACCAAAACATTCAGATTACGATTTATTTTGCCTCTGCCGTCAATCACTGGGCTATGAAAACAAGTTTACTGCAAGGCTAAAAATTAAAAAAAAACATGAACCAATAGCTTCTTCGTTATGCATTCGTAATGTCGGCGTTCGACATTTACCTGACAAATTTCAGTTTTTTTTTTTAATTTTCACACTTTTGCACTATTTTTCCGGACTAAAACCCAAATATAGTTTTGCATGTATTCAAATAACTTATAAATTAAGTTTCATGTGTGTAGATAAAAAAAAATAGGGAGGAGTTTGGTAGGGCAAATTTGTTAAAGAAAAATATATACGCATACATAAATATATATGTATACATAAATATATATGGAAACAATTTTGTGTTGACTATAAACTTTTTACGAAAATATTATACAAGTATAAATCGTAGAATATCTGCATGAATATAATTACACGTAATAATTAACTAAAGACGATTATCCCATTAGAAAATCGAAGCAATAGGGAATTAATTAAAATGAATGTTTGATAGAATATGCAAATTAGATAGATCTTTTGCTAGCGAATGCAATTCTACGACCCATATATGAGAAAATTGTTTTTTTTTTATATAAATAGAAAAGAGGGTTTTTAATACGAATATCAATACCCACAAAAGAAAAAAAAACGAATTTATAGAAGATAGATTTATCTGAATTACCTTCTTTAATGCTGTACCTAAAGGAAAATTATTTACATATTTAGTAAATTTTACGTTTATGACTTACAAAGCATCTGTAAAAAACACACGTAAACGATGTAATGTACCCTACACAGACCCGAATTAAGCACTATTCACAATTACTATAATTTATCCGTGTTTGCATCTTATTTGAAATATTTTTTCAAATGAACGCCTTTCCTGCATTTGTGGCGTTTTTCCAGATAGTAATCTCACGTGTGAAACCTCCATTTCCTACTCTTCATTATTCTGTTTTCAACAAATTTCAAATTTTAACATTTTTTCTGGAGACATTTATTTGTCCGAAACGTGGATATTTAATCTTGTGTAACTGTTTCCTTTTTTGTGTTTCATACATTCTGCCTCTATAAGATTTTATATCCAGAGACGTTGAGTATTTAATACTTCTAAATATACGAATTATCTCATAAGTTCACCCAGCGAAATAGTAAACAACTCGCTGCATTATTTATTTTTTAGTTTTTCTTTCATTATATTTCTATTGAATATATATATATATATATATATATATATATATATATATATATATATATTAGGGTAGGTTTCCATTTTTATTCTTTTAAGTATAAAAACCAATAATGTGCCGAAAGTTTGGTCTACTCCTATTAATACTCATACCAAAATCTAGATCCGATCTTCAATGTTTTTTTGCTTATTATGCGTTGAAATTTTTAAATAAACACGGACGGAAAAAATCCTCGATTTTTCCAGATTTGGCTTAAATATTGATGTAAAAACAACCATTCTTATTTTATTTGATAAGCATGTAATAAAGAAATTCTAAAACAAACGCCAAAATGAAAATTGAACCCCGATCCCACCCAGCTCACCTTTATCGACTTTAAAATGCTATAATTCAAACAGTAATACTTGAATATATTGACATTTTTCCTGATATGAATTAAAATAAAACAAATACGGGAAAACAAATAATCGTTTCATAATATTTTATAAAGGGAATGAAATAGTTCCATATAAAAACTCTTGAATGAAAACGCTGGTTTCAATTGTTGGTATAAAACTTTTGCAAGTATGTGCTGGTGCCTTGATTCGAAGCCATACACAAACTGAGATGCATCTGTTACTAATTTAAATTCCCGTACCACACTTTTGGAATGTGAAAGGGAAATGTGGTAAGCGAAACTTTTCACCAGTAAACAATAAATTCTTTAATTCATTGTCAGAAAGTATAATGTCAGTGGCGGCTCACAGACTCAATTTACTGATAAATCTAATAAATTGGTCCAGTGTTTAGCTTTGAAGTTAATAATTGGAATCATTTTAAGTTTTTTTTCTGGCTGGCTTTTCTTGTCTGAAACAATATAAAAATAATTCGCGTTTACTGTTTAAATGCAATATGTATTGCTTTAACAAGGTTTGTTGAAATAAGATGTACTCTTTAAAATGTTTCATTAAACTGACAATTAATTCAACCAGTTTTTTGGTGAAGAAATGGTCCAAATTCTTTATATACTCTCTTTTCTCACGTCAGGTTCATCATATTTCAGCATTGAAAATAAAACTTTCTCTGAAAGAAAGGCAGAGCATTGTACTGAATATTTTTTAGTGTAATCTTTTGAACCTTAATTAATTGCTGCCGTATCCTGTCAATCATATTGTAAGTATATATTTGTTGGTGATGGAACTTGTTACTTTTACAAATAGCATATACATTTACACAAAAATTGATCAAACTATGTAGTTTGGTCAAAAGATTGTGGATATGCCCCACGGGGCCAGAGGCACATGTGCCTAATGGCCAACATTAACCATCTTGCCTGGTTTCATGGACCAATTTTCCATGAGGCAAATCTATGGTCGGCCTTACCTCTAGAAATACCAACTGTATATTCCTGTAGCAGTCTTTGCTCACTACTAAGGCTATCCATCTCTTCCATTTAAAAATTAATCCCCAGGGGATTCTCAACAGCTCTAAATGATATTTGCGGTAAATTATGACAACCATTTGCGCATAATTTACCCAATCGGCTACTAAATGTGAGAAGGTTTTTTGTAGCATCATCTAAATGTTTAATAAATTCCTAAATGGTAATTATTTTTGGTGTAAGAAGCAACCAATAATGTGAAGATTTCTTTTTATTTTCTAAAATTCACAACTTGTATTTGCATTCGTGTTGTCAACAAGAACGGCCTTCATAGTCCTCAAACTTTTAAATTTCTCTAAAACATCAGCCCCTTGCTCTGCAAAAACAGTACTAGTTGCTCAATATCAAAAAGAACCCTGTGAGTCAAGTATATACTTGCATTTGGTATTTCTTTTGTAATTGTACGGTGGCGTTCAGATCATTTGTTTTTGGAGACTTTTAATTCCATTTTATCCACTAATTTCTTGTAGATCAGTGTATCTTTCTCTGTCCTCCCATCTACTCCTATACAAAGAAGATTCTCCATATTTTCATTGTAGTTTTAGGCGTTTGTATTGTATTTCTCCTATAAATTTGACATTTATCCATATAGATATTCCTTATATTTTTTATATATATATATTAGGGATAAAAAGGTACATAGCCCTCAAATCCAAGAGAAAAGCGTTCGCAAGACTGGCTCCAAGATTAGAGTATATATCATCCCTAACTAATTTTTGTTAGGTTATAAGGCACTTGGAGAAGACTATCTGGTTGTGTGTAATCTTCTGCTACATCACGTGGAGGAGATGAGTAGGTTGGAGAAGTATAGGAAGAAACATTATCCTGAATATGTGATGTTTATATATATATATATATATATGTATATATATATATATATATATATATATATATATATATATATAACAGTAAATGCACGTATGTGTGTGTAAAACTTTTTAACCGATAAACTATTTGTCACATGACACTGAAATTAACACCAAAGTGTATTTATAATAAGTACAATATTTAGATAACCCATATATAGAGTAAAATATTTGCATAACGCATGCATACATCGAAGTATTAAATTACCTATGCATACATTAAAATCTATATATGTATTTATACACATAAATTTTTTTACATAACCAATACGTACAGTAAAATATTAAGATAACCCATACATATAGTAAAATATTTAGATAACTTATGCAAAAATAAGGCAGCAAATTGAAATGCAAAATGTTAATTTCAACCTACCGACATATTTGTTTCATTTGAAATCTTCATTTCAATCTTTCAATTGTTCTAATGGTAAAATACATGGCTGTAGCGCTGTATATTTTGGTTTCGATTCTAGTTAAAAGCACTTAAATTATTTTTAATTCTTCAAGTGAGGACTATATATGAGGTACAATATACTATGAAATAGAGAATTAGCACTGTAATAATAAATACGAAATCTGCATGAATTAAAATATAGTCAAGTGTATTTTCCGAGCAACCAAGACCGGGCATCCCAGCTACTAGTTCCTATATTATTCCTGTTTTATTCTAGTTTTCGCGTATTTTTCAAGTTCTGTTTATATTATATGAAGGAAAGAACCTGCTAACGTTTTATAATTGAATATCAAAATCATTGCATTTTTATGTTATGTTTGTTAAGTTATCATTAATTAATTTATCGTTCAATTTGATGAAGACACTATTTCAAAATTTACGCAAAATTAATATTTTTTATTTTACTAACTATTATATAATATGAGACCTATCTTTCAAATACAATAAATTATTAGAATAGTCAAGGAATTTTAAGTGGTTTAATATCACTCTGGCTTTAATATTATGCAATTGTACTGATGCTTCATACATGCAACTTGGATCTGGCCACATTTAAAGCTCGAACGAGAGTTCTGCGGTTAGAACCTCTTACTATGTACTATAACAAACGCAACTAAGCCGGATTAGAAAGCGTATATATGATTACATTGACTAACCAGAGAGATAAATTCTTTTACGAAAAACTTCTCTCACATAACATTGTAAGGGAGTATATGTTTATTAAACATGTCACTTCACGAGGTAAAATAAATATAGTCATTCAGAAATAGAGTTATAAAGGACAGAGCAAAAGTGAGAAATAGAGAAAAAGAGAGGGGTGTTAGAGAAGTGCATATATTTTATAGATAGATTTACCGATACAAAACATTGGGAACTATACGAAATTAATAGTTTGAATAATTCGACAATTTTGCCCGTGCCATGCTTGTTTTAACTCAATCCCATTAACCTATTTTACAACGATGTCCCATTCCATCGATGATATAAATAGATAGATAGACAAACATATGCAATTATTAATATCGACTTTTTTCTTCTGTGTGCCTTACTTTTTTTCTTTTTTTATCATGTTTCTACTAGTTTTTCATATTTGACGCGGTCCATAAAATGGCGGCTCTTATAATGTTTTGTAGCCGTTGTTCTGGGTGACCGTTCTTCAAAATGGGAATTCATTTTCAGACCGATGCTCCTTCTTAAAAGATGTGCCGACCTGAACGCTGCAAATAATTTCCCTCGGGGACCTTTGTGGAAAGATGTCGCGGAACGGGAGTATGCTGGGGCAATAAGAAACGTCTGTTCTATTAACTAGTCCTCCGTGTTGGGTATATATATATATATATATATATATATATATATATATATATATATATATATATATACGTGTGTGCGTGCGTGTGTGTGTGTGTGTGTGTGTGTGTGGCCTAGAATTTGTGTATGTTTGGTGGTTGAAAGACCAGGATCTGGGTGGATGTGTGGCATTGGGTGTCGGGCCTCAAGCATGAGAGGGCGTTTGTTAGAACAAGGAATTCAAAGGAAGATGGAATCGTAAACGACACCATTGGGACAGACGAGACACGTTTGAATGACATGATGAAAACTCGGCGGAAAAAATAAAAGCCCGCCAAATTTACAAAAGAGGCGCGAACACAATCAACAAACGCATAGACACGAATGACTACACGCAGGAAGATGCATCAACTTTGTATTGGACATAAGGCGACATATTTCACTATATGAAACAAATTACCAAATTTCAATCCACTTTGCAGTAAGCACTTTTGAGAAGCTTATCACCTTTAAATTTGTAATCAATTATTGGGACGACCATTTGAAAGAATATCAAGTGATTATGTGTGTGTTTTCACTGGAAAAATATTTATGACATAAGTTAATAAATTCCGTATTTTTCAATTAATCGACCGTGTAGTTCACTACAAATAAACAATAAAAACTATTAGACAAAAAGAATGAAAAGAAGTCTTTAAAAATATTACACATATTTGTTCCATATATAGTATTTAAAATATTCCTAGAGAAACACGGTCACATTTCGTAAACTTCTAAAAGACGCCGTTAATTAACTTAGCATTTCTTTTCTGATCAATATGAAATTGCATTGAAAACTTTAACTATGATGAAGATATATTACACTAGCAGGACCCGTTATCGGCGTTGTCTAGTATAAGCCTGCCCCCCCGCAAAAAGTAAACTACGGTTGTTATTCTTGTTGTTGTTGTTGTTGCTGTTGTTGGCCACTGCCCGAACAATTGCGGACACTGGCGGTCGTGGCTGAAATTAAAGAATCTAGCTTTTACTGGGGATTTGTTGTTAAGGCGATAACATGCAAGTACTATTTGCATTTAAAAAAAGGCAATTAAGAGAAAGCGTAAACCAGTATGGATTAATACAATTACAAAAAATATTCCATTAGAATAATAATGGAAATTAAAAAGAGAAATTTTAGATGTTAGGGCTTCTCACTGTATATGAACTGTTTATAGTAGTCGGAATCAGCGGTAGCAGTCATAGCTATTTTGGTGTTAAGTTCAACACATTTTCTTCTTTTTAACTCTTCGCCAATAGTATTATAGTAAATTACGTGTAAAACCAAACAGTTACGAATATTTTTTACTTGACTCCTTTGGGTATTGTCATGTTAAGAACCGCATTTGGAATATACATCCACCACTCCTCATATAAAGAACGACGTTCGAAACATCCTCCAAGTACTTCCCCGTGTAAAGAACAACTTTCAAAGTAGCCGACTCCCTTTTTAATTTGGAGAGTATGTGTTGAAAATTTACAATGCATAATACAAGTCCACATGTCTCTATAAGTACTTGTCTCCGCAACATTTGAATGAGATTTTTTGCAGCATTGTCGAAAACCTTTAAAAGTAGTCATTCTAAAGAAAATTGTTGCAGTGGATCTAATGTGATAATTTACCTCCCCCCCATAAGAAAAACTTAAAATGTGCTAAATTTAGAGGATCAGTCACGAAAAAAAAAGTTAAATAAAATACTCCACCGAATCCAATTCCTATGTAAAGGAATATACCTTAAAATGTAGCAGAAGCAAACTGTGTAAAACATCGTTAATTAGGACTAACACCAGATCCTAATTTTCAAAAACATAATGTAAACGTAGGTATCATTGCGATGCCATGTTTGAATGGTACATTAGCGTTCGTTTAGCATGCTAATACCGTTATTTGAGAAGGTAGGAATGGGTAGAGCTCATCAAATCAGAAGTAGCGGAATTAGTCAGGGGAAACTTTATTAGATTTTGTAACGGAAAAGGGAAACATTATGTTATGACAATGTGTTTACGATCCCGTTACAAACGTTGCCACCTCATATTTGTCTAAAGTGCAGAATACCTCCCGGTGATTACTAGGAGCGGCAAGAGGACTTTTTATAAAAAGGGAAAAATAGAACTACTTCCTCAAAGATGGTTGCTATGCTGATGGTGTTGCTCCGAGGATAGAATGTAGGTTTTTATTATAAGGACTAGATGTGTCTAAAATTTCGTTCTGAAGTTAAAAAAGATAGTGGCTAATGGTCTAGACATAGTAAATTTGTATATGGCATCTGTTCTTGAAAACTTACGATTCTTTGGTACAGAGGGGATTTTCTGCAATCCAAATATTATACGGAAATCATTGGCGATGGAATATCCTGTGAAACTGCAGTAATTGATACGATAAATCAAATTCGTATACATATACAGAGAGAGAGAGAGAGATAGAGAGAGAGAAAGAGAAAGAATGAGAGATATTTATCTTTATAATAAAGTAAAATGGATTGTTTGGTTATTTTATCGATTATTAAAATTTTCCAATCAAATCCATTATATGCAAATCTGTACGTTCAACTTGTTAATAAATTTCCGATACATGTTTTCAATGTATATGTTTGTTTTATTCACTTTCCAAATATCATATATATATTGTTCTTACACTCCTTAACTTCCTCATTTATACAGCAAGTTTGAGGTACTTTAACATTTAGATCGTTTATCGGATAATTCTTTTTATCTTAACACGGACAATATTTTATTTTTCACTTTTCTAATTGTATGTCACGTAATATATTTTTTCAGTCTAAATGAAATCAACACCTTACAAGTCTTTGATAAATCATTCAAATTCTGGACTTCCGCATTCAAGTTTTACAGAAAATTTTATAACATTATAAATGCTATCTTTTATATTAATACTCATGCATTTCATTTATTATTATTTAAGTTCATTTCGCATTTTCCGCATATGATTTATGAAATATCAATGCACTAACATTGCCATTCCGTATTATTATTAAAGTATTCATTTTGATTTCGATTTAATGAAAATATAGTCGAATAAATTAGCCTTTAAAAATAGTTTTTGAACACGCAACGTTTTTATGTTTGGATTTAATAATTCTCATTTAATTGTTTTTCTAATAAAATATTTTCTTGTTTTCGTATTATTTGGATTTTTCGGACTACTGGTCTCATCACGAGTTTCTTTCACAGCGTTTCTTCTGAATTTCTCCAAATATATTTTTGTCAAATTTAGATTTTTTTCTGTCGAACCTGGAAATATGCACACACATTAGAACAACCTATTTTATTTAATCCATATATTACGAATACTTTGCTTTGGAAAATGCGGTTGACACTATTAAATTATCAGTGGAGCTAATGCAATTACATTAAATTATGGATTACGGAATGATATCATGATACATCTGTTGCTTAAGTAAAAGTTCGGTTCAAAATTCTGTGCAAATTCCAGAGTTCTACAAAATACATCTAAAGAATAGCGGAGCTGAAAACTTGTGAAAATAACAGTCAAGATGAGACGAAATAATCAAATTTAAAGATAATATCATCCTCATTTAAAAACAAAATTTGTGATTTTATATCATTTAATTTTTTAAAATATAATATTTTAAAAAATTCGTTGTTTTCACAAATATTCGACAGACGCATCTTTGAATCACATTTTATTCATTTTTGAAAGGGAAACGATTCATAACTTTGCTTGATCATTACAACATTGCAAATACAAAGTGCACTCTCATATGAACTCTCAAACTAGGTTTATTTTTTAAATGTAAAATCATTTTATTTTCAAAATAAATAAGTTAGGCTTCAACCTATTTTAAGTTGTAGTAATGATTTATATTTCTAATCCGTTCTATCATATAAGAAGTATGGCGTGGTTGGTTTGTAGCACTACATAATTATCAATCCGACATCTTCTTCACAAGATATGTAGACGATATCCTCATTCTAACATCATCTCTTTAAGAAGCTAATAAAATATTCATCAAGTACCAAAACGCAGACCCACATAGCAAATTTAACATAGAGCATCCTAACACGCCTGGACATCTACCATTACTCGATTTAGCACTCTACATCACAGAAACAGGTAAATAAACACTAAGTTCAATAAGAAATATCCGCCTGCCCTGACATTTTCGTGAACTAAAAATCAGCACTTCCTACACGAGCAAAAATAAGTTATGCTACAAATGAAACAAATCGCATCCACAACAGATGCACGAATGAAATGGGCAAGATCACTCCCATTAAAAAATTCCATCAAACCCTCCGACTAATGGATGCCCCACAAAAACCATGCAGTACATTAATACATTCAAAAGCAAACAAATACCCAAAATAACTACCACACGCTTTCTAAAAATACCACATTTTAATGATAAAATAACTACAGCAATACGCAAAACGATTCGCAAGGAACAACTAGACATACAATTCGCACACACCGGCCCAACGTTAAGACATCACCTATCTAAAACCGTAACTACATATATGAACAAATCACGCTTTTATACAACTGTCCCATAAAAAGCACAGGATTATGCGAACGCACATATTCAGTATACGAAATTCAATGCGAAATTTGTAATGAATCATATATCGGAAGTTCTATAAGATCGTTACATATCCGAATTAGGGAAAACATTGCCACCAAAACATCGTCATTCTTCAAACATGTGTCTATAAGACGTAAAGCCTTACTAAAACATAAACGTGAAAATTTTAGCAAATGATAGAAATCAGGGAAATCTAAGATTGACATAATTAATACTGATTGAAAAATTGAAACCAAAAATTAATAGTCAAACAGAATAATCTAATATATTTCTAATAAAGACACAGACAGAGTAGCTATTTTCCATAGAAGGTTTCAGTCATAATTCATACAGCAAACAAAAATACTCACTTTAACAACTACCTAATCTAAACAAGTTAGCAAATGAATGAATAGGTATAATGGTTTTATTTATTATAACCTTATTTAAACAGAATTTAGAATTACTCACCCCATGATCATATATCTATAGATGAGGGGAAAAATCGCCTCCGTTAACCATTTACATAATCATTGGGCTCTAGAGCGTCTATTATTGATAGTACATTAAAAAAACAACGGCCAGTTATAACCATATTAATCATAATCTTATAAGCATTTAAACAGAATATGAATTACTTCCCTTAGATGAGAAACCCCGTAGACAAGTACAAAATATAGAATTACTTCCCCTGAATTAATTACTCTTTGAGCGTTTGGCTTTAAAATAAAAAAAAATAATTATTTCCTCTGAACATGTAACGGAATTAATTGATATTTGAGCGTTTGGATTCAAAATCTATACAAAACAACCACTTTACAATTTACAAACGAGAGAGAGGGTGTATTTTTCGACTGATTATAGGTTATTACCCGAAAGGACCTTTGGAATAAGTATCATCCACAGTTAAACAAAATTAGGTAGATAAATAAATAAATATTAATAAAAAAACAATATAAAAATATTGAATTATTTATCATTTATTTATTTTTCTCTCATAACGACTGTACATTCCTGCATTGTAAGCTTAAAATACCTTTTGTTCTATAATATAATATCTGCGATACATATAGTAGTTCTAATAATCTGAAACGACTCAGTGGAAAAACATTTTTTTTTCTTGCAAAACTGACTTTTTACTCTCTCACTTATATTTTAAAGCAGATAATGACCTCCATTTTCCACACAAGGATCCAAGTACTAAGTTGACAATTAAACTTCCTGAATAGCATCCACAATTTTTACATCGTAAGTTATCCGTTGTCCATACGCAATGCACCAAAGGATTTAATAGTTCATGGTTGAGGTGTAAAATTGATAGTTTTCAGGTAACACCAGAGCATGGAATATATGACGTAATGAACATTTAAATTAAAAATTTTAAAATTCAACGCTATTTCACACGGTTAATAGTAGCCGAATGGATACGGCCTCCGCTAATCGAGCCAGAGATGTCTCATGTCGCGGGGTTCGAATCGTTCGACTGGTAGTAATCGTGACACCCTGCACTGAAGAATCCCGAAAGAATGAAACACTAGTGTCTGTAGGTATTTAATTATTATAGTAAAAAAATAATTATGACAGCCCCTTTAAGAAATTCGTTTCTTATCGTTGAGCACTTTCCGTTGAATTAAAAGTCGGTCAATTTAGCTCTTATGCGTAGATCATCGTATAGCGATTTGATCACCGTCTGTCTGACGTAATGAACATTTAAATTAAAAAATGTTTAAAATTCAACGCTATTTCACACGGTTAATAGTAGCCGAATGGATACGGCCTCCGCTAATCGAGCCAGAGATGTCTCGTGTCGCGGGGTTCGAATCGTTCGACTGGTAGTAATCGTGACACCCTGCACTGAAGAATCCCGAAAGGATGAAACACTAGTGTCTGTAGGTATTTAATTATTATAGTAAAAAAATAATTATATATATATATATATATATATATATATGGTAGACTACTTGAGACCCGTTGGACCAGTATATCTTATGGCTATCTATGGAATAGTTAGTATCTTATTGATGTCAAAAATATGTGCGCTTGCGCGTACAGCAGTGCCCACTACTTTTGATATAATCAATTTCATTGCAAAATGTCCGAAAAACTATTTATCTGCGGAAAATTTAAATATAATATTCGTAATAAGCATACTCTAAAACGTGAAAAAGTCGCCATTCCAAAGAAAAATACTAAGGTGGAAACCAAGTTAAAAAATCATCAAACCTTCTATGTTAATGACGTTTCTAAAGTTTTGAGATGAGGATTGGTTATGCGTATTTTTTTGGATTCATGGAACTACTGTTTTCATCTTGAATGCCATTTTTACAAACTTTCGGTCGATTCGACTACCGACCTTCTTAAGGTGTATCTTGTTGAATTGGAGAATGTTTCTGTCGAACTCGATTCTATGTTTTCCATGTTTTTACTATGTTTTCTATGTTTTTGATTGATCGTACGTGTATTTTTTTTAAAGTAAAATAATAAATTGGAGCAATAATAACTTAAAATAAAAATGAAACTTTGCTTACCCATCACATAAAACAGCGCGGTAGTTAAATGTTTACTTGGTATGCCTGCCTCTGACCACGCCAGTTACCCTTGCCTGTATAAGACAGAAAATATTTTTATGAAATGACATAATATAACAGTATATAAGAATAATTTTACTTAAAGTACCTTACTGGAGAAACACACCTGTACTATCAAATACAAATCTGCTGTTGTGAATCACCTGCGTAGAGGTAGCACATGACACACACGGACATATAGTCTGGCTATTAACTTCAGTTGTTATCCATGTATACATAAGAATATATATAGAATGCTCCGAAAATGTTGATGCCATGCTTTTATACTAGCATCATCTGGAAAATATTCTTAGGTCATATGAAATCCATTTATACAGTTGACCATGTAGCAGAAAAATAATAACAAGGACATTTTTCTATGTATTGATAATTTAACCAGATAAGAATTAAAAAAAATTATGAATTGCTAAGGACTTCTACGTCTATTGAGTAATTATAACGGTTAAGTTCACATTCCTGATCTTCACACTAGTTCGACATAAAGATTCTCACGTTAAGAGATGCGTCTCCGGACGATCGAAAGTAACATCGACCGAAACGTATGCATTAAATTGTATTTCAGCAAAAACGCGCCAGAATTTGTCTTTCAAGTAATCCATTGTGTACGATTGCATAACCTCAAAGAAAAAGAATCTAATTAAAGTGCAAGAGGATTAATGGGCTGCACGATTGCATAAGCGAGTCTTTATGGTTACCATGGCCAATTTGTTAACTAATTACTTAATTGAAACATTATTATTATTATTATTATTAGTATTAGTATTAGTATTATTATTCTTGTTGTTGTTGTTGTTTTATTATTATTGTTATTATTGTCATTGTTATTATAATTATTTTATTATTAGTTTTATTATTATTTTGTTTTATTATTATTATTGTTTTATTATTGTTATTATTATTGCTACTATTATTTTTATTGTTATTATTATTGTTAATAAAACAATAATAAAAAAAAATAATAAAAATAATAGTAGCAATAATAATAAGTATTATTATTATTATTGTTTTATTATTATTATTATGATTAATAATAATAATAATAATAATAATAATAATAATAATAATAATAATAATAATAATAATAATAATAACAGATGGGAATAAAATTTCGACACATCAAATAATTATATTTATTATATTTTCCTCTTCATTCATGCGTGATTTTTTCAAATTAATACAATTAAAGTAAAAAATAAATGATTTTTAGAAAACACATATTCACATTAAATTGATTGTCGTTGTTTTAATTATCTTAAAATAGGTTTAAAACATTTTCCCAATATTAATAACAAATATATTTAATAATAACGCGGTTACATGCTTATACATAATTAAACTGACATCAGATAATTACATAATACAAAAAACACGGGGACTAATAAGCACAACAAAAACAACGAATTTAAAGTATTTTTCCAACCTTGATAGGTTTTTATCCGGAATTAATTAGATAAGAGTCAAGATAAACATTGAAAAGGCTTTAATAAAATAAATTGCATAGTATACACGGCTTCACAGGTATTTTTACTGTCTTTTTAAGTTTGTATATACTGAATTTTGTAAGTTTATATATATATATATATATATATATATATATATATATATATATATATACGAGCAGAGTGGCCCGATGTTGCCTGGAATGGAATAATGATCACTGAATGTTTCACACTCCCATTTTTTATGGTCATCGAAATCGAAAGCACATTTTTCAATTAAATCGATTTATTACTTGCTCTAATTGAGAACCCATCGCTATGCACCTGAAGGATGCTCCACGTGCCTATCGCAGTGACTAAGTTTACTATATATTGTAGTCTACATTGCACTCTAGAGAATTTAATGTTGAGTTTATAAAATTATTTTTATGTTAATGGTTTCACTTAAAGTTTAATATGCAAAACTAAAACAGGGCGTTCAATTATGCTTTAAACAGAAACATTAATTTGAAACGCTCCAATTTTTACATAAAAAAACTATTTCTGATTTTATATGTTGGGCCTTTCAGCTGGTGCGATAATAAAACTTCCCAAATATACTTGTAATGTAAAGCTGTGTAAAATGGTTACTT
>NC_136519.1:65419879-65462379 GCF_053919585.1 Euprymna scolopes
ATTTTTATTTTTACTAATACTTTTTTTTATATTAGACTACTATGATTTTTTAGTTCTATTTTGTATTATATTTTATTTTAATATTTTTTAAAAATAAATTTCTATATATATTGTGTATATTTTTTTATTAACTGATGTTTTTATTTACACTCTTTCCCTTCTTTTTTCTTTCTTTTCCTTTCATTTATGTTGTCTTCTGTGTGTTTTCCTCTGTTTCTTTTTTTTCTTTTTCGATACCAACCTAAATCCCCAATCCTTTTTACTGTCTTCTTCATATATATTAAAAACCATTTCCATTTCTACTTAACAACATGTAATGTGATGCTCTGACAATGTTTTGATCGCTAAATCCGTGAATAAGTTTTAGTACGGACTGATATTTGTATGAGAAATATCTCTTAAAAATGTCTCAAGTTACTAGTAAATGGCTGACCGAAACATGCTCATGAATGTCTAGCGACATATTAATTCGTATGTAAAATAAATAAAATGTACATCCTGACTTACTACTGCATTTGGACACTCTTGTATTAACCTTGTTAAAATATCATTGGTTGCTTTAACTTTGGAAAAAAAACTTGCAATTATATTCATAATGTGTTTATTCACTATTCGAAATTGACACAATTCATTATATAAATCTATAGACATGGGTTTATACATTCAGAGAATTTATAACGCTATAAAACCAAATCACAAGTAACATAAATCTTCACTGAATTTAAATTATTGCTGCTCTTTTACAAAGAAGTCACCACTTATCAAGGCGTGGAACAACCTGAGGATACAGGTTAATGGGTATACATAAGTAGCGGAAATTTAGTCAATTGGATTACTTAGGGGGATTGTTCATCAACGACTTGTTTACATTGGACTTGAAGACGTTCAAATTGTAGTCAGCTGGAAAGCAGGCAAACGGAAGAGTTCCACAGGCGTGCAGTTCTAAGAAAGAAGCTTTGTTCATGGAATTTTTTTTACGAGGTGGTCACCACTATTCAAGGCCCGGAAGACCCTCAGGGATAAGGGCTATTGTAAGTACAGTACGTTAGTGTGGAGATTTAAAGTGTCTACTTAAGGATGCGGTCCATCAGGAATTTGTTTACGTTGAACTTGAAGACATCCAAGTTGTAGTCAGAAGGGAAGCAGGCAGATGGAACAGAGTTCCACAGGCGTGCAGTTCTAAGAAAGAAACTTTGTTCATGGAATCTACGCTTTGATTTAGGTATAGATAAAGAGCGGAGAAAGTTTTTGATAGTGGATTCAGCTAGACGGGTGTTTTTTGTAAAAGATTGGCGAGGGGGAACCAGATATTGGAGTTCAGACGAGCACCTGCCATGGAAATAACAATAAAACAAAGATAGGTGTGCAACGACTCTTCTGTGAGAAAGAGGTTGCCGGGAAGAGAAAAGGGCACCCCCCACTAAGCCACGAAGTCTATTTTGTACTCTGTCAAGGCAGGATAGGCTGTTTTTAGCAGCTCCTGCCCAGATATGGAAACAGCATTCCATCCTTGGACGTTCTTGGGTTTTATATCGATACAGAATTGCATCAATTGTGAGATATCTTTTGGAGCGGTAGAAGGATCCCACCATTTTACCAGCGACTTTGGCAACAGACTTGATGTATGTGTTCCATTTCAGATCAGGAGTGAAGGTCAATCCCAGAAGCTTGTCAAAACATGGGGCTTCTAGACGAGAGCCATCCATTTCAATTGATGCCAGATAGGGTGAGAGCGTTGATGATGTAAACATAGGAGTTTGGTTTTAGATGCATTAAAGGTAACCAGCCACGTCTTCCCCCACTGAACCACTCGTTCGAGATCAGAGGAGAGAGAATCAGAGAGAGCTTTGTCATTTACGGCCTTTGATGTGTTGCTGTAGATGGTCGTGTCATCAGCATAGATGTCAACGAATGATTTAAGTATGCGTTTAGGGAGGTCATTGATGTAGATCAGGAAGAGAGTTGGGCCCAGGATGGACCCCTGAGGGATTCCAGCATTAATACTGCAGCCCTCTGATTTTTGTCCATCAACCACTACCCTTATGAGCCTATCAGAGAGAAATGATGTAATGATAGAGAGAATATTTCCAGTTATATCGTAGCTGGAGGTCTTGTGAAGTAGGGCCTTATGCAATACCTTGTCGAAGGCCTATGATATGTCAAGAGCACTTGCCCTGGAAAGGAAGCCTTTTTCAAGAGATTCACTAATCCTATGGGATATAACCGTTAGCACAACTGCGGTAGATCCTGCAGAACGGAAACCATAGTGTGTGTCATTAAAAAGGTTATTTCTGCTGAGGTGGTTGACTATTTCTCTATTTAATATGTATTCCAGCAACTTACTCATGACACACGGGAGACTTATTGGTCTGTACTGAGAAGGAAATGACTTATCACTCGTGTTCTTAAATACAGGGCATACTGATGAGGTTTTTCAGGGTGTTGGAAAGCACTTCTCCTTAAGGCAACGTTTAAACAGTTTCGTAAGTAAGGGAGCAAGTTCTGGTTGAAGCTTTTTTAACACTATAATTGGGATGCCGTCAGGGCCAGTAGCTTTACAGGAATAAAGGTTCTTGATTAGCTTGGCGACCTCATGCACAGATATGTGTATGTTACTTAGCGTGTTCTGTGTTATAGGAGGAAATATTGGAAGTTGATTGCCTTCGTCGCATAGGGTAGAATAAGCTGCAAAGTTTTTGGCCTTGTCTGACGCTGAGGAGATGATCTCTGGTCCGTTGATAATAGTTGGGATAGAATGCACACTTCTGTTCAGGATCCTATTTGTTATTTGCCAAAACTGGTGGTAACCAAGCCGCTGATCAGCTACTTTGGATTTAACAGACTGGGCATATAGCTCTCTTGCATTTTTTATTACTCTTTTACAGTGGTTGCTGGCGTTCCTGAAAGCAGTTTTTTTTCTCAGTGCATCTATTACGTTCGTAAGTATGGAAAAAAGTGATTTCTGTGCGCGATGGCAGCAGTACATTCTGGGGAGAACCATGGCTGGCTGGTAGGTTTTTGTTGGAATTTTTAGATGGTATTAATCGGTCAATGCCTACAATTAAGCATTCGGTCAGGTCTGATACTATAGAGGACACATCATTTTTAAACATGTAATACAGGGGTAGATCAGATATAAATGTACGGAAGCTATCCCAGTCAGCCATGGAGTATCGGTATACAGTACGGTGGAGAGGTACGTCTGGGGACTTATTACATTTAATTTTTATCTTAACTGATATGACGGAGTGGTCGGATGATTCTAGAGGAAAAAGAACGGAACAGGAACATAGCTCAGGGGAAGTTAAGTGAACAAGGTCTAGGAGGCTTGCATATTGACCTGTAGTATCGGGCACATCTACGTTTATTTTTGGGTACAGGTAAAGAGAGTGGAAATTTATTGATAGTTGTTTTGGATAGACGAGTGTTTTTCGTGAACATTTGACGAGGGGAAACCATAGATTGAAGCTCAGATGAGCACTTGCCAGGAAAATAACGATAGAGACGGTCTTGCAACAACTCTCTTGTGTAAAAGAGATTGTAGGGAAGAGAAAAGGAACCCCCCCACTAAGCTACGAAGTCTATTTTGAACTCTGTCAAAGCAGGATAAGCTGTTTCTTGCAACTCCTGCCAAGATGTTGCAACATTAATCGATCATTGGACGTATCTGGCTTTTATATAGGTATAGAATTACATCAGCAGTGAGATATCTGCTGGAGCGATAGAAGGATCCAACCATTTTT
This sequence comes from Euprymna scolopes, assembly GCF_053919585.1. Lineage (NCBI taxonomy): Eukaryota > Metazoa > Mollusca > Cephalopoda > Sepiida > Sepiolidae > Euprymna > Euprymna scolopes. Next base: position 65,423,623 of record NC_136519.1, read on the forward strand.
CCAGTGGCCTTGGCAACGGATTTGATGTATGTGTTCCATTTTAAATCAGGAGTAAAGATAAAGCCCAGAAGCTTGTCAAAATATGCAGCCTACCTTAGACGAGAGCCATTCATTTTGATGCCAGATGGTGATCAGAGCGGTGATGATGTAAAGATAGGAGCTTGGTTTTATATGCAGTAAAAGTAACCAGTCACCGCTCTCCCCATTATACCACGTGATCAACATCAGAGGAGAGAGAGCCAGGGCGAACTCATTTACGGTCTTGGATGTGTTACCATAGATGGTAATGTCGTCAGCATAAATGTCGACGAATGATCTTAGGATGTTATTTGGAAGATCCTTGATGTATGTCAGGAAGATATTTGGGCCCAGTATGGACTCATGAGGGACTCCAGCATTATACTGTAAGCTTCTGATTTCTGCTAATCAAATACATCTCTTAGGAATCTATCCGACAGAAATGATTTAATATTTGAGAAAATATTTCATCCATACCATAGCTGGATATCTTATGAAGAAGACATTTCTGCCATACCCTATCAAAGGCCTTTGATATGTCAAGAACAATTGCCCTAGAAAAGAAGCCTCCGTCAAGAGATTCACTAATTCTATGAGATATAACCGGCAACACATCTGTTGTAAATCGAACAGAACGGAAACCATATTGCATGTCACTACGAAGATTGGTTTTGCTGAGGTGGTTGACTATATCTCTATTTAACACAGATTCCAGCAACTTAATCATGACGCATAAGAGACTGATTGGTCTTTACTGAGAGGAAAATGACCAATCACCAGAATGCTTTAATATAAGACAGAGTGATGGGGTTTTCCAGAGTGTTTGCAAACAATTCTTCTTAAGACAACACTCAAACAGCTTTGTAAGTATGGGAGCCAGTTCTGGTTGCAGCTTTTTCAGCACTATAATTGGAATGCCGTCAGGGTCAGTTGCTTTACTGGAATCAAGATAGTTGATTAGTTTGGCAATATAACGCGCGGATATTTGTATGTCGCAAAGCGTGTTTTCTGATACTGGAGGAAATAAGGTGGTTGCGACCTTGGTCCCATCGGGTAGAATTAGCTGCAAAGTTTTTGGCAAAGAGTTTTGATTTGTCTGATGCTGACGAGATTATCTCAGGTCCATTGATAATGGTTGGGATAGAGCACACGTTTTGTTCAGGACCCTGTATGTTATTTGTCAAAACTGGTTGAAACCAGGCCGCTGCTTAACTATTTCTTACTTAACGAACTGAGCATACACCTCTCTCGCGTTCTTTATTATTCTTTTACAGTAGTTGCTGGCAGTCCTAAAAGCAGCTTTAATCTCTATTAAGTTGGAAGCGGCAGCACATTCTGGAGAGAACCACGGCTGGCTGTTAGGTTTTTGCTGGAATATTTTCGAGGGGGTATAAAGCGGCCTATACCTACAATTCACCATTTCGTTAGGTTTGATATTATAGAGGACACGTTATTTTTAAATATTGAACGCAGATGTAGATCTGTAATAAATTTACGAAAACTATCCAAGGCAGCCATAGAGTATCGATATACAATATGATGGAGGGGTACGTCTGAGGACCTATTACATTTTGTTTTTATCTTAACTGACAACAATCGAGTGGTCGGATGATCCAAGTGATGATATAACGGAAAGTTGTGAAGAAAAGGATTAGGTGACTTGCATACTGACTGTCAGTATCGAGTGAGTTCTTATACGTGTTTCATTGAATGGCATGAATATAAAAAAAACAAATCATCAGAGACTCACATTAGTTCCTTAGAAAATACACATTTATCTCTTTGGATTAAAAATGATAAGTAATGTTAACATGTATTGAAAACTTTTGGAAATCATAAGAGAAAACATAAATCATAAAAACCTAAAGACTAATCAGTCTTAATAATTATAGAAAATATTGATATAAAATACACAAAATTCCTGAGGAGATTAAATGACGCTATATTTGAATCAGAGAATATGAAATACATAAAAACGGAGGGAAAGAATGAGAAAAAGTAAGTATGAAATAAAAATAACGAAAAATTCAGAGTTTAAAAATAAAGTGAGAGAGATAGAGGATCCATTTTAAAAACTAACAAATATATAAAATAGAGGAAGTAGATGGATATAAAATACGTAAAATATAGGAAAAAGAATAAGTGATAGAGAAACGAAGAGAGTGGGAGGGAGCCTTATAAAAGGAACAGGGATAGAAATATAGAGAGCACTCTATTTACATATATATGTGTATATATATATATATATGTGTGTATATATATGTGTATATATATATATGTGTGTTTGAATAGAGAGAAAAAATATGTTTATATACATATATGTGTGTATATATGTGTGAATATATAGAGAAATACCCCCACATATATATATATATATTTATATATATATATATATATATATATATATATATATATATATATATATATATATATATATATATATATATATATGAGAGAGAGAGGTTGCAAAATACCGAAATATAAAGGGGGGATATAAATAGTGAGAGATAGATATACATAGAAATAAAGATACACAGAGATAGATAGAGATACAGAGAGATAGATATCGATATTGATAGAGCGAGATAGAGAGAGATGGGGCTAGGATGTAAGTGCTTTGTGTTATGCCGTTCATTTGGTAGTAAGACTATTCTGCCCGAGTACATGTGTAACCGTCAGGACGAAGGTGAGACTCGTTGACAAGTTGTGCCGCATCTTTTGACGTAATGCTTCTGCACGACTCTTTCTTTCGCGGAAACGAACAAGAGGAAAATCGAATGAAAAGGCAGATGATGTCGAATGGAACCGGTAAGGCCAAAGCAGAAGTCATACTGGCTTCAGGGTGGAGAGAATTGCAAGAAAAAGAATTATCGAACATATTCAACGCGGAAGAAGAATAGAAGACAAACGGTAAGAAATATGCCCGACGACAAGAGAGGATGGCGGAAAGATGGGATGACAAGCGGGTCGAAGGTGCAGAGGTAAGTGGGGTTGGGGCGAAATCTTTTGAGGCAAAAATCATCATCGCTTACAAATGTGTGATAGGAACAAGTGACAGTATTTTATTTATTTTACAATTCTTTCTCTTATTCAAGACTTTTAGTTTTCTAACCGTGAATGAAAGAAGACAAAAAGATATCTTTCATGTGTCAAATTTAACTGTTGGCGATTTGAATTATCAATTGACATTTATAATAAAATGGATACAAATCTGAACACCGACACACATCAGATATGTTCGTATGAGAATAGAGCACTGGTTATATATAAAACATTATCGACGAAAATACTCACTATTTTCTAGAACATCTTATAAATTGAAATGTTACTCTGACTTGATAATTTGTTATGTGAAGTCATGCACTTTGAAATCCCAATTATAATTGTCGCAATTCCTTATTTTGGCTGTAAATATTAAATAAATATTAAATAAATATTAAATAAATATTAAATAAATGAACACAATTTTCACTAATTACCTTCCCATCTTCAGCCCCTAAAATTCTTACTAATCGATTCCTACATTTCTTACATGTTGACAATTTTCTGGTGGATATTTTCATCACTGCAAAAAAACAAGTGATATATTCATTTCTTGCAAATACTCATTTATCATAAATCCTAATGTAAAATTAGTTATATTCCTGTACACCTGCATCCAATTAGAGAAATACATTAGTTTTTATTAATGATCTCTTGGAAATAATGTCAAACAAAAGCAGGCTCACTTGGTTTCATTATACATTTAAAACCGAAAGTAAAAATTGTGCATATGAAAAAATAGTAATAATTGTGTATATGAAAAACAAAGTAATAACATATAATAATAATAATTGTGTATATGAAAAAAATAGCAATAATTGTGTAGATGAAAAACAAAGTGATAAAATAGAATAATAATAATTGCGTATATGAAATATAAGTGATTAAATATAATAATAAGAATTGTGTATATGAAAAATACAGTAATAGTTGTGTATATGAAAAGTAAAACTTGTATATATAAAAAAAACTAGTAATTATTGTCTATATGAAAAATTAAGTAATAAAATATAATAATAATAATAATAATAATAATAATAATAATACTGTATATTAAAAATATAGTAATAATTGTGTATATGAAAAAATAGTAAAAATTGTATATATGAAAAAATAGTAATAATTGTGTATATGAAAATAAACTGAATTAATATAATAATAACGGTATATATGAAAAATATAGTAATAGTTGTGTATATGACAAAAGTAATTATTGTCTATATGAAAAATTACGTAATAAAATATAATAATAATAATAATAATACTGTATATTAAAAATATAGTAATAATCGTGTATATGAAAAAATAGTAAAAATTGTATATATGAATAAATAGTAATAATTGTGTATATGAAAATAAACTGAATTAATATAATAATAACGGTATATATGAAAAATATAGTAATAGTTGTGTATATGACAAAAGTAATTATTGTCTATATGAAAAATTAAGTAATAAAATATAATAATAATAATAATAATAATAATACTGTATATTAAAAATATAGTAATAATTGTGTATATGAAAATAAACTGATTTAATATAATAATAATGGTATATATGAAAAATATAGTAATAATTGTGTACATGAAAAAAAGTAAAAACTATGGGTATGAAAACAATAGTAATAATTGTGTATATGAAAAATAAAGTGATTAAATATAATTATAATAATAATAATAATAATAATAATAAAAATAATAATTGTGAATATGAAAAATAAAGTGATTAAATATAATAATGATAATAATAATAATTGTTTATATGAAATAAAGTAAAAGCTGTGTATATGAAAAATAGTAGTAATTGTGTATATGAAAAATACAGTTATTAAATATAATAATAACAATGTATATGAAAAATATAGTATTAACTGTGTATATGATAAATATAGTAATAATTGTGTATATGCAATTAATTGTAATAATTGTATGTATGAAAAATAGTAATCATTTTGTATATAAAATAAAATAATAATTGTGTATATTAAAATAATAATAATAATAATAATAATAATAATAATAATAATAATAATAATAATAATAATAATAATAATAATAATTGTGTACATGCAAATAATAATAATAATTGTGTATATGGAAAAATAGTAATAATTGTGTATATAAAAGTATAATAATAATTGTGTTTATAAAAATAATAATAATTGTGTTGTTGCAATATTTTGGAGTGATAATGGGGTATAGTCCCACACAGTCGGACGATTCTATTTATAAACGATGCTGCTAAGAAATGACAAATCAAATGAATTCACGTTCTGTTACCAACCAATCAGAAACCAGAGTTGCTTCATAAATATTAAAACTTTCTGGAGCAATTTCACATGTTCTTTTCCCGGGTTTCGACACGGTAAGAATATTTTGTTCTGTGGAACTGTCTACTATAAACAAGTCACCTCCACGGACTTGTGTGTAACAGCGAACCATCTAAAACTGTTCTGAAACTCAAAATGGCTTACACTTCTAGAGGTTATGCGCCCAGCGTGCGTCTTTATTTCGATGGGTCCGAATCAAAATTCGAATTGTGGCAAGTTAAATTTCTGGGATATCTACGAACCCAAAGGCTACACAAAGTACTAGAAACACAACCTGAAAACAGAAACGACCCCGACTTCATTGAAAAGAACGCAACTGTCTTTGCGGAATTAATGTTTAGATGGCTAGAGAACATTACAGATATGTGTTGAATTTCGTAGATGACCATTCAGGTTTAATAATGGTTTATTTTTTAAAGAATAAATCTGATACCCTGCTAGCAACTAAGAAATATCTAGCCGACATGGCCCCCTACGGTGAAATCAAGTGTTTTCGCTCTAACAACGGTACGGAATTCACCAATAAAGACTTTGAATTTTTACTAATTAACCATCATATCAGGCATGAAACATCAGCTCGTAGATCGCCACACCAAAACGGGACTGCTGAACGTGCGTGGCGGACACTTTTTGAAATGGCAAGATGCCTACTCATTGAATCAAAACTCCCTAAAAACATCTGGACGTATGCATTTATGGCGGCAGCCTATATACGCAACAGGTGTTTTAACAAAACACTATCTTCAACTCCATATGAATCTTTCTGCGGTAAAAAAAAAAAACCAAATTTAAGCAGAATGCATATATTTGGTTCAACTTGCTTCGCATATATAGAGAAAAAGAGTAAATTGAATATTAAAGATGACAGAGGTATATTTCTTGGATACGATAAAAACAGCCCTGCCAATTTAATATTTTTCCCGAAAAAAAAAAATAAAATAAAAAGAATCCGGTGTGTAAAATTCACAGACACGTTTAATTGTAAAGACGGAACCCCGTCATATGAAGAGGATGGAATTATATTACCTCAAATAATTAGAACAAACGAAAACAATAAAAATTACGGAGACGAGAGTGCCCATGATGATGATGATGATGATGATGATGATGATGATGATGATGATTAAGTCGAAAGATATCCCAAAAGAAATAGAAGACGACCCGATTTTTTGTGGTCGACAAGATAAAGGATTATCAAATCGACTAATGCTATTCAATGGAAAAAAAGCTTCAACGAAGCAATTAATTCAGAACATTGTGATAAATGGAAAATTGCCATGAAAAAAGAAATAGATGCCTTAACCGAAAATGATACCTATACGGTAGTGCCTCTCCCAAGAGCTAAACATCTCATTTCTACAAGATGGGTCTTTACAAAAAAGAGTACAGCATCGGGCGTAGAACAGTACAAAGCAAAATTTGTTGCTAAGGGGTGTTCTCAGATTTACGGTAAAGAATACTTTTCTACGTTTTCGCCGACCACAAACCTTACGACAATCAGAGTTTTACTGCAAGTCGCATCACAATATGACCTAAACATTCATCGAATGGACGTAAAAAATGCTTATTTGAATGCCCCAATAGACTGTGAAATTTATATTACCCCTCCAGAGGGATATATAATGAAAAATAAAAATAGCGTGTGGCGACTTAACAAGTCATTAATATGGTCTAAAGCAGAGTGTTCAGTGTTGGAACACAGTATTCCATGATTATATTATTAAACAATAATTTAGACAATGCGCTGTAGACCTCTGTTTATATACCCAACACAAAGACGATAAACTACTGATTTTGGTTTTGTGGGTCGAGGATATTTTAATCGCATCATATTGTGACATGTTAACTGATGTTAAGAACAAATTAAGTAAAAGATTAAAAAAGGCCGATCTTGGCAAAATATCCTGGTTTCTGGGGATAGAATTTACTCAAAGCAAAGGACTTGTTACGATGAAATCGAGATACATCGACAAAATACTATTAAAATATGGAATGGAAGAGTGCAAGAAACGCTCTACACCGGTCGAAAATGATATTAATAAAAATATACACACAGAATCTGACATAATAAATGACACACAATATCGCGAAATTATAGGTAGTCTTATATATTCGATGACTGCAACCAGGCCCGACATATGCTATATAGTAAAAATCTGTCACAAAAATTATCACGACCGACAATGAAGGATTTAAACAGAGCTAAACAAGTCCTACGTTATTTAAAAGGTACTAAAGAACAGAAGTTAGTATTTAGAAATCAAGAAATCCCCTAAAATTAGGTTTTTCGGATTCAGACTGGGCAAGCGACGAGGATCGCAAGAGTGTATCTGGATATTGTTTCAGACTCTCAGAAAATGGGCCTATTATTTTATGGAAATCTAAAAAGCAATAGATTGTATCTCTCTACGTGTGAAGCATGATTTATCGCGATCACACACACGACCCAGGAAGCACTCTACCTTAAAAATATCCTGAAGACTATTTTAGAGCCAGAATTGATTACAAGCCCCGTGGTAATTAATTGTGATAATCAAGCCAGTATATTCTAAGCACAGAGCACGGTGATCAACCAAAGATCTAGGCATATGGATATAAAATGCCATTTCGAAGAAAACGAGATAAAAAAGGAATCCATTATTATGAATTACATATCATCAGAACAAAATATCGCTGATGTATTTACGAACCGGCGACACGGATAAAGCTACAACGTTTTTTTCTCAAAACTTGTTGGTGAATTCGACTGAATAATTTTGTTTTCTTTCACTGCCCTGTATGTATATAGATTTCTATACATTAAAAATACAGACCAGCGAAGTTCCACTTATGAGAAGTCTCTTAGTTTTTTCATGAATATCAGCGGAAACCCCTAGGGGTAATGCTCGGAGTATATAGATTTCTATATATCAAAAAGAAAAAAAGTCCTGGACAAGACGTTAAACTGTATCCATTTTATTTGTATTAACTTATTATCAAATTATTTCACGTTCTGCTACCAACTCATCAGAAACCAGAATTGCTTCATAAATATTAAACCTTTTCTGGAACAATTTCATATGTACTTTTCCCGGGTTCCGACACAGTAAGAACATTTTGTTCTGTGGAACTGTCTACTAAAAACAAGTCACCTCCCAGGACTTGTGTGTAACAGCGAACCATCTAAAACTGTTCTGAAACGCAAAATGGCTTACACTTCTAGATTTGTATATGAAAATAATAATAATAATTTTGTATATGAAAAAAATAATAATAATTTTGTATATGAAAATAATAATAATAATTTTGTATATGAAAACAATAGTAATAATTGTGTATATGAAACAAATATTTTAAATTATGTATATGAAAAATATACTAAAAATTAGGAATATGAAAAAATAGTAAAAATGCTGTATATGAAAAAATAGCAATGATTTTGTATGTGAAAATAATATTAGTAATTGTGTATATCAAAAAATAATACAATTGTGTACATGAAAAATAGTAATAATTTTTATAAAAAATATAATAAAATTGTGTACATGAAAAAAATAGTAATAAGTGTGTATATAAATATAAAAGTAATAATTGTGTATATGAAAAAATTGTAATAATGTGTATATGAAAAAATTGTAATAATGTGTATATGAAAAATATAGTAAAAGTTATGCATATAAAAAATATAGTAAAAGTTATGCATATGAAAAAATAGTAAAAAGTGTGTACATGAAAAATAGTAATAATTGGTATATAACAATATAATAATAATTTGGTATATGACAGTATAATAATAAAATAGTAATAATTATGTATATGACAAAATATCAATAATTGGGAGCATAAAAAACAGAAATAATTGTGTGTGTGAAAAATTAGTAAAAATAGTAAAACATATGCGTACGAAAAATAGTAATAATTGTATATATGAAACTATAGTTAAAATGGTGTATATGAAAAAATAGTGATAATTTTGTATATGAAAAAAATTGTAATAATTGTGTACATACAAATCTAGTAATAATTGCGTAGATGAAAAATAATAACGATTGTGTATATAAAAAATATATATTATACAGTAAAAATATAGTAATAATTGTATAGAGTATAAATATAGTAATAATTGTATAGAGTATAAATATAGTAATAATTGTGTAGAGTATAAATATAGTAATAATTGTATAGAGTATAAATATAGTAATAATTGTGTAAATGAAAATATAGAAATAATTGTGTAGCTGAAAATATAGAAATAATTGTGTAGATGAAAATATAGAAATAATTGTGTAAATGAAAATATAGAAATAATTGTGTAAATGAAAATATAGAAATAATTGTGTAGATGAAAAAATAGAAATAATTGTGTAGATGAAAATATTGAAATAATTGTGTAGATGAAAATATAGAAATAATTGTGTAGATGAAAATATAGAAATAATTGTGTAAATGAAAATATAGAAATAATTGTGTAAATGAAAATATAGAAATAATTGTGTAGATTAAAAAATATATTAATAATTGTGTAAATAAAAATATAGAAATAATTGTGTAGATGAAAATATAGAAATAATTGCGTAGATGAAAATATAGAAATAATTGTGTAGATGAAAATATAGAAATAATTGTGTAAATGAAAATATAGAAATAATTGTGTAAATGAAAATATAGAAATAATTGTGTAAATGAAAATATAGAAATAATTGTGTAGATGAAAATATAAAAATAATTTTTTCGATTGAAATATAGAAATAATTGTGTAGATGAAAATATAGAAATAATTGTGTAGATGAAAATATAGAAATAATTGTGTAGATGAAAATATAGAAATAATTGCGTAGATGAAAATATTGAAATAATTGTGTAGATGAAAATATAGAAATAATTGTGTAGATGAAAATATAGAAATAATTGTGTAGATGAAAATATAGAAATAATTGTGTAGATGAAAATATAGAAATAATTGTGTAGATGAAAATATTGAAATAATTGTGTAGATGAAAATATAGAAATAATTGTGTAGATTAAAATATAGAAATAATTGTGTAGATGAAAATATGGAAATAATTGTGTAGATGAAAATATAGAAATAATTGTGTAGATGAAAAATATAATAATAATTGTGTATATTAAAAACATAATCATAACTGTGTATATGAACAATATATTAATAATTGTGTAGATGAAAATATAGAAATAATTGTGTAAATGAAAATATAGAAATAATTGTGTAGATGAAAATATAGAAATAATTGTGTAGATTAAAATATTGAAATAATTTTGTGGATAAAAATATAGAAATAATTGTGTAGATGGAAATATAGAAATAATTTTTTCGATTGAAATATAGAAATATTTGTGTAGATGAAAATATAAAAATAATTGTGTAGATGAAAATATGGAAATAATTGTGTAGATTAAAATATAGAAATAATTGTGTAAATGAAAATATAGAAATAATTGTGTAGATGAAAATATGGAAATAATTGTGTAGATGAAAATATAGAAATACTTGTGTAGATGGAAATATAGAAATAATTGTGTAGATGAAAATATAGAAATAATTGTGTAGATTAAAATACAGAAATAATTGTGTAGATGAAAATACAGAAATAATTGTGTAGATGAAAATATAGAAATAATTGTGTAGATTAAAATACAGAAATAATTGTGTAGATGAAAATATAGAAATAATTGTGTAGATGAAAATATAGAAATAATTGTGTAGATGAAAATATAGAAATAATTGCGTAGATGAAAATATAGAAATAATTACGTAGATGGAAATATAGAAATAATTGTGTAGATGAAAAAATAGAAATAATTGTGTAGATGAAAATATAGAAATGATTGTGTAGATTAAAAAATATATTAATAATTGTGTAAATAAAATATAGAAATAATTGTGTAGATGAAAATATAGAAATAATTGTGTAGATGAAAATATAGAAATAATTGTGTAGATGAAAATATAGAAATAATTGTGTAGATGAAAATACAGAAATAATTGTGTAGATGAAAATATAGAAATAATTGTGTAGATGAAAATATAGAAATAATTGTGTAGATGAAAATATAGAAATAATTGTGTAGATGAAAATATAGAAATAATTGCGTAGATGAAAATATAGAAATAATTGTGTAGATGAAAATATAGAAATAATTGCGTAGATGAAAATATAGAAATAATTGTGTAGATGAAAATATAGAAATAATTGTGTAGATGAAAATATAGAAATAATTGTGTAGATGAAAATATAGAAATAATTGGGTAAATGAAAATATAGAAATAATTGTGTAGATGAAAATACAGAAATAATTGTGTAGATGTAAATATAGAAATAATTGTGTTGATGAAAATATAGAAATAATTGTGTAGATGAAAATATAGAAATAATTGTGTAGATGAAAATATAGAAATAATTGTGTAGATGAAAATATTGAAATAATTGTGTAGATGAAAATATAGAAATAATTGGGTAGATGGAAATATAGAAATAATTGTATAGATGAAAATATAGAAATAATTGCCTAGATGAAAAATAGTACCAATTGTGTATAGTAAATGTATAGTAATAAATGTCTAGATGAAAACTATGATATAATTGTATAGATGGAAAATATAGTAATAATTGTGTAGAAGAAAAATGTAACAATAATTAAGTAGATGGAAATATAATAATAATGGTGTATATGGAAATTATAGTAATAATTGTGCAGATGCAAAAATATAGTAAAAATTGCGTAGTTTAAAAATATAGTAATGATAGCGTAGATGGAAAATAGTAGCAATTGTGTAGATGAAAAATATAGTAATAATTCTTTATATGAACAAATTAATTGTTGCATATGAAAGAATAGTAATAATTGTATATGCGAAAATTTTTTTTAATAATTGTGTATATGAAGATAATATAAACACGCGTGTATATGGAAATAATAGTAATAACTGTGTCGATGAAAATATAGTAATGATTGTATAGATGGAAAATATAGTAATTATTTTGTAGATGAAAATATTGTAATAATTGTGTGGATAAAAATATAGTAATAATAGTGTATATGAAAAATATAGTAATGATTGTGTAGAGGAATAATGTATTATTAATTGTGTATATGAAAAATAGTAATTGTATCGAAATCAACATAGCGAAAATTGGGTACATAAAATATACAGTAGTAATTGTGCATATGAAAAAACAGTAATAATTGTGTATATTAAAAATATTGTTAAAATTGTATAGATAACAAATTGTGTATACGAAACAAATAGAAATAATTGTGTAGATGGAAGTTTTTTAATCATTTTGTATATGAAAAAATTAGTAATACTTTTGTATATGAAAATCATATTAATAATTCTCTATATGAAATTATTGTAGAAATTGTATATATGAAAAATAGTAATAAAATGTGTATATGAAAAATATAGTAATAATTGTGTATATGTAAAAAGGAATAACTTTGTACATGACAAAAAAGTTAAAATTGTGTATAAGCAAAAAAAGTAAATATTGTGTATATTTAAATAATAGTAATAATTGTGTATATGAAGTAATAGTAATATCTTTTATATGAAAACAATAGTAATAATTTTGTATTTGAAAAATCTAGTAAAAATTGGGTATATGAAAAATATAGTAATAATTGTGTAGATGAAATATATAGATATATTTGTGAAGATAAAAATTATAGTAATAATTGCGTAGATGAAAAATAAAAACAATTATTTATATGAAAAATATGATAATACTTATTTAGATGAAAAATATAGGAATAGCTGTGTAGATGAAAAATATAGTAATAATTGTGTAGATAAAAAATATATTAATAATTGTGTAGATGAAAATGGTAATAATTGTGTTGATGAAAATATAGTGAAAATAGTGTATATGAAAAATTTTGTAATAATTGTGCATACGAAAAAACAGTAATAACTGTATATATGAAAAATATAGTAAAAATTGTGTAGATAAAAAAGAAAAAAAATGTGTGTATAAAAAGCAGTAATTGTGTACATGATGAATATAGTAATAATTTTATATATGAACATAATAGTAATAATTCTGTATATCAAATTGTAAGTAAAGATTGTATATATAAAAATAATGTAAAATTTCTGTATATGAAAAAATAGTAATAATTGTCTGTATGGAAACAGGAATAATTTTTTACATGACAAAAATATTTAAAATTGTGTACATGAAAAAAATATTAAAAATTGTGTATATTAAAATAATATTAATAATTGTGTAAATAAGGTAATACAAACAATTGTGCATATGAAACCATACTAATAATTCTGTATATGAAATATAGTAAAAAATAGTATGCATTAAAATAATAGTAATACTTTTGTATAGGAAAAATAGTAAGAATTGTTTAGATGAAAACTATCATAATAATTGTGTATATGAAAAATAGATTAATAATTGTGTATATGAAAATATATTAATAATTGTGTAGATGAAAAATATATTAATAATTTAGTAGATGAAAAATATATTAATAATTGTGTAGATGAAAAATATATTAATAATTGTGTAGATGGGAAATATCATAATAATTGTGTATATGAAAAATATATTAATAATTGTGAAGATGAAAAATTTATTAATAATTGTATCATGAAAAATATAATAATAATTGTGTATATAAAAATATATTAATAATTGTGTATATGAACCATATAATAATAATTGTGTATATGAAAATATATTAATAATTGTGTATATGAAAAATATATTAATAATTGTGAAGATGAAAAATTTATTAATAATTGTGTATATGAAAAATATAATAATAATTGTGTATATGAAAAATATATTAATAATTGTGAAGATGAAAAATTCATTAATAATTGTGTACATGAAAAATATAATAATAATTGTGTATATAAAAAATATATTAATAATTGTGTAGATTAAAAATATATTAATACTTGTGTATATGAAAAATATAATAATAATTGTGTATATGAAAAATATAATATAAATTGTGTATATGATAAATATAATAATAATTGTGTATATGAAAAATATATTAATAATTGTGTAGATTAAAAATATATTAATACTTGTGTATATGAAAAATATAATAATAATTGTGTATATGAAAAATATAATATAAATTGTGTATATGAAAAATATAATAATAATTGTGTATATGAAAATATATTAATAATTGTGTATATGAAAAATATAATAATAACTGTTTATATGAAAAATATATTAATAATTGTGAATATGAACCATATAATAATAATTGTGTATATGAAAAATATAATAATTGTGTATATGAAAAATATAATAATAACTGTGTATATGAACAATATATTAATAATTGTGTAGATGAAAACTATAATAATATTATATATATGAAAAATAAAATAAGAATTGTGTAGATGAAAAATTTATTAATAATTGTGCACATGAAAAATCTAGTAATAATTGTGTATATGAAAAATATATTAATAATTGTGTAGAGTAAAATATAGTAAACACTGTGTATATGAAAAATATGGTAATAATTGTGTATATAAAAACAGTATTAATTGTGTATATGAAAAATATGGTAATAATTGTGTATATAAAAACAGTATTAATTTTGTATATGAAAAATATAGTAATAATGGTGTAGAATAGATATAGTAATAATTGTGTATATAAAAACCGTATTAATTGTGTATATTAAAAATATAGTAATAATTGTGTATATAAAAACGGGATTAATTGTGTATATGAAAAATAAAGTAATAATGGTGTAGATGAAAAATGTAGTAATAATTGTGTAGATGAAAATAATTGTAATAATTCGATATATAAAAAATAGTAAACATTATGTATATGAAAAAATAGTAAAAATTGTGTATATTAAAATAATAGTAATAATTGTGTATTGGAAAAAGGAGCAAATGTGTATATTAAAAAAACAGGAATAATTGTGTACATGAAATATTCTAAAAATTGTGTATAAAATAATAAAATTGTGTACATAAAAAATAGTAAAAATTATATATATGAAAAAAATAATAAAAATTGTTTACATGAAGAAATCGTAATAATTGTGTATATGAAAAAATAGTAAAAATGGTGTATATGAAAAAATTATCATAATTGTGTAGATGAAAAAATACTAATAATCGTTGATATCAAAAAAGATCTAAACATTGTGTATATGAAAATATATTAATAATTTCGCATATGAAAGTAATAGTAAAAATTGTGTATATGAAAAAAAATTCTAAAAAGTGTGTATATGAAAAATAGTAATAATTGTATATATGAAAATATAGTACTAATTGTGTATACGAATATAATAATAATAATTGTGGATATGAAAAAAAATATAATAATGTATATTAAAAAATTCGTAATAATTTTGTATATGGAAAAATAGTTATGATTTTTTATATGCAAAAATATAGTAATAATTGTGTATATGAAAATAATAATAATAATTGTGTATATGAAAAAATATAAAAAATTGTGTATATGAAAAAAATTGAAAGATTGTGCATATGAAACAATATAAAAATTGTGTATATGAAAAAAATTGTAAAGATTGTGTATATGAAAAAATTATAAAAATTGTGTATATGAAAAAAATAAAAAAGTTTGGTATATGAAAAAATAGTAAAAATTGTTTATATGAAAAAATAGTAATACTTTTGTATATGAAAATAATAGTAATAATTTTATATAAAATATTCTAAAACTTGTGTCTATGAACAATAGTAATAATTGTATATATTAAAATATTGTAATAATTGAGTATATGAACAAAATAGTAATAACTATATATATGAAAAAATAGAAATAATTGTGTATACGAACAAAATAGTTATAAGTGTGTATATGAAAAAAAATAATAATTCGGTATATGAAAAAATAATAATAAGTCTGTATATAAAAAAATATTAAAAATATGTGTATGAAGAAAATAATAAAAATTGTGTATATGAAAAATATGAAAAATAATAAAAATTGTGTATATAAAAAAAAGTATATGAAAAAATAAGTGTATATGAAAAAAAAATTAACTCGGCATATGAAAAAATAATAATAAGTCTGTATATAAAAATATCAAAAATATGTGTATAATAAAAAAAAATAAAAATGTTGTATATAAAAAACAGTAAAAATTTTACATATTAAAACAATCCTAACAATTGTGCATATGAAAAAATAATAATAATTATGCATATGAAAATAATATTTAATATTGTGTATATGAAAATTAATCATATATATATATATATATATATATATATATATATATATATATATATATATATATATATATATATATATACGTGTTATTCATCTATGGTTCGTGTATATGAGAGATAGGGAAATAAAGATGGATAAAAAGAAACACACCAAGTTGTTTTATTCATATAGCATTGGTGTCTAAAAGAATAATTCTAATATATTCCAACGAGATCAGGTATCAAGTAGTGTCTCATTCATATATGGCTGGAGTATATATATATATATATATGGAACATATATATATATATATAATATAAAGCTGAATGTCTGTGTGTGTGTCTGGTCGCGAATAGGCTTCTATATGGTTGACTATTATAGAAAAATGATCACATATAATAATAGAAGATGCATCGAGACACATGAATTGGTTTGTTTGATCTAGCATAATCATGATTCATTTAAACTGCGGGGTCTGAGTACGCGCCTGGTCAACAAAGTATGGAAATAAAACATTAAAAAAAAACGTTTACAAGTGGTTTTGATATAGATGTACATAATAATACATTGATAAGTATGTTTTAACTTAAATAGGGAGGGTATGATTAAATTGTGGGGTCTGCGTTCGCACCTGGCCTCCATAGAATGGAAATAAGCACAAACTTTAATAAAGACTTTTCATAACTATCTGCATAAGTATACTTTGATAATTATGTTTCAATTTGAAGAAATAGGGTATAATATAATTATGGGGTGTTCGTTCGCGCCTGACCTCCATAGAATGGAAATATGCCACAAAGTTTAACAAGGTTTTTTGATATAGATCTACAGAATATTGTGATAAGTTTTTTAGTGTGAACAGGTATGGTATAATAAATTATGGCGTTTATCTATTTTCTTTTTACTTTCACCATATTTTCCTTTGCTTTTGATACCCCAAAATTCGAAGCTATCTCTTTACAAACCTTTCTTTTCATAACTTATCATACTTTCATAAATCAGAGTCAATTTTCTGTAGGCTGTAAACGACGGGTACTTTTGCTAGTATATATATATATATATATATATATATAGAGAGAGAGAGAGAGAGAGAGAGAGGAGGGAGAGGAGGGAGAGGGAGAGAGTGTAATAGAGGGAGAGAGTGTAATATAAAATAATAAGAAACTACACTTGCAAAAAGCATAACAGAATCTGGAGAATGCAGGGGAGCTTGATCAAATGGTTTAATTCACCTTTAGAAAGAGATATACTAAAATAAATTACACACTTCAGTTAACGAGCGAGACATTGTAAACCACATTTATAAATATTTTTGTTAAAGAAAATTTCACGAAATTTGAGTCAAGTGTAAGTAATTTTTTAACATCATATATATGTATATATATATACACACATATAAAAATATATATGTGTGTGTATAAATATATATATATATGTATGTATATATATATATATATATATATATATATATCCAGTAGAGTTTAGTTTCCTAGAAGTACATCCAATGAAACAACATGCGTCTACCAAAAAGTGCTCAATGAGTGAACAGAGCAGGTATGTTAAATTTATTTATACAAACATTAATGGCTACATATGTGCATACATGTTTCTGTAATCACCCGCGTTGGGGGATTACGTCTTCAGGCCAAGAATTACCGTCGAAAACTGATATTTCAAGCAAATACATTTTCCTATTTCGTTTGTCAAGTTAGAATGTAATGTGGGTGGGAGTCATAACACGGTCAGAGGACAAGTGAGGTCTTTGAAGATAATAAACATCTTTTTCATTTCCCTTTCTCTTTATCCATCCCATCTTTTGGTCTTTATGGCATAAGGTACTTGGGAATTTAGTATTTCTGTCTTGCAGTCTGTAAATTAAGAACCTTTCCTATGGTCACTAAGTACTTGCCGGTGTCTTTCAATCTACACCCATACATATACATACATGCAACACGCACACAACACATACACACACACAGGCACACCCCCACACACACACGTTAATACAGATATTCAAAAGCGAATTTTTTAATTTGAACATTTGTCTCTTTATTATATCAGGCAAAAAAAAAGTTTGTCGCTTGCTTTTTGAGTCGGAGTCTTTTTTTGTTTTTGTTTTTCGATATAAGAAAATATGAACTTTTTTTAAATTATTAACACTTGGTAACTAGCTTAAATAATATTTGGTGCTGATGCAGAGAGTGGTCCGCGCTATTTTTTAAAATCGTATTTCCAGGTTTAATTAAAGTTTTATTATATGTTTTTTTTTATTCAATTGTAAGGTTAAAATACAGATTAGGTAGAAAACACCCTCCCCTCCCCATGTTAAGAATGACTTTTTAAATAATAACGTTATTATTTCAGCACAGATCGCTCTCTGCATGAGTACCGTACTTTCACCTAACAATTTAATAAATAAAATATGATACTTATGCAGAGAAAGTACCGTGCTAAAATAATAACGTTATTTGGAAAGCCATTCTTAACATGGGGAGGGCGTTTTGTAACTATTCTCTACTTTCCCCTAACAATTTAATAAACAAAAGATGGTACTTATGCAGAGAAGGTACCGTACTGAAATAATACTATTAAGAAAGCCATTCTTAACATGGGAAAGGGAGAGTGTTCTGTAACTATTTTATGCTTTCACCTAACAGTTTAATTAACAAAAGATAGTATTATCGTTATTTAGAAAGCTATCCTTTACATGGGGAGGGAGTTTTGCATCTTTTCTATACTTTCACCTAACAGTTTAATAAACAAAAAATAGATAGTACGTATGCATAGAAAATACCGTGCTGAAATAATGTTATTTAGAAAGAGATTCTTAACATGGTGATGGTATTTTGTAACTATTCTGTCCTTTCATCTAACAATTTAAAAACAAAACATGGTACTTATGAAGCTACCCTGATAAAATAATGACGTTATTATTTAGAAAGCTATTGTTAACATTGGAATAGGGGTGTTTTGTAACTATTCTGGACTTTCACCTCACAATTTAATAAACAATACATTGTACGTATGCAGAGAAAGTACCGTGCTAAAATAATAACGTTATTTAGAAAAACATTCTTAACATGGGGAGGACGTTTTGTAACTATTCTATACTTTCACCTAACAATTAAATAAACAAAACATGGTACTCATGCAGAGAAGGTACCGTGCTGAAATAATGCTATTAAGAAAGCCATTTTTAACATGGGAAAGAAAGAGTGTTCTGTAACTATTTTATACTTTCACCTAACAATTGAATAAACAAAAGATTGTTTATTTTTGTTTTTTTTTACACAGTGATCACCACTTATCAAGGCCCGGAAACCACTCAGGGATAAGGGTTATTGCAAGTACATTACGTTAGTGTGGAGATTTGATGAAGTGTTTACTTAAGGGGGCGGTTCATTAGGAATTTGTTAACGTTGGACTTGACCACATCCAAGTTGTAGTCCGGTGGGAAGCAGACAGATGGAACAGAGTTCCACAGGCGTGCAGTTCTAAGAAAGAAACTTGGTTCATGGAATCCGCGTTTTGATTTAGGCACAGATATAGAGTTGGGGAAATTTTTCACAGTGGATTCAGCTAGACGGGTGTTTTTCCTGAAAGATTGACGAGGGGGGACCAGAGATTGGAGTTCCGACGAGCACCTGCCATGGAAATAACGATAAAACAAGGATAGGCTATTCTGGACTTTTACCTAACAATTTAATAAACAAAAGTTAAACTTAAGTAGACAAGGAACAGTACTGAAACATTAACATTATTTAGAAAGCCATTCTTAACATGGGGAGGGAGGATGTTTTCTAACTATTCTGTACTTTCGGTGCTAATGCAGATAGTAATCCGCACTATTTTTTAAATCGTATTTCCACGTTTAATTAAAGTTTTATGGCATGTTTTTGTTCAATTGTAAGGTTAAAGTACAGATTAGGTACAAACCCCCTCCCCTCGCATGTTAAGAATGGCTTTTTAAATAATACCGTTATTATTTCGGCACGGATCACTCTCTGCATGAATACCGATTAATCTTTTGTTCTTTGCTTTTTTACCGTATTTTTGGGGTTTTTTAAGAAAACCTTTTTTTAACAAAAATTGACAGTGCACGTTTTTTCTTTTTTTTTACAGAAGTTGTTTTTATATAAAAAATATGAATGCTTTAAAAGAAATTGGGTACTCATGCACTTATTGATCTGTGCTGAAATAATAACATTATTATTTAAAAAACCATTCTTAACATGGGGAGAAGAGGGTGTTTTGTACCTATTCTGTACTTTAACCTTACAATTGAATTAAAAAAACGGTACACTTTTAGATTAGGTCCACCTCTACAATTTTATTTTAAATGACGACTTTTATAAGTTTTCGACTATGCTGAATACGGAAATCGCATTGAAATCTTGCAGAAATAAGTAGTTATCGAAATATTAAAAAATTGT
Source organism: Euprymna scolopes (assembly GCF_053919585.1). Taxonomy (NCBI): domain Eukaryota; kingdom Metazoa; phylum Mollusca; class Cephalopoda; order Sepiida; family Sepiolidae; genus Euprymna; species Euprymna scolopes. The sequence continues at coordinate 65,444,634 of NC_136519.1, forward strand.
TCAATGCATTGTAATCTCTGACAGCAATCTTTTTTACACGCTTTTGCGCGTCATAAACAAATCTACGCGCTTAACAAAGATGGTCGCCAAAGAATACAATGCATAAAACAACTATTTATATCTCGATAACTACTTATTTCTGCAAAATTTCAATGCGATTTCTGTATTTAGCATAGTCGGAAACCTTTAAAAGTCGTCATTTAAAACAAAATTGTGGAGGTGGACCTAATCTAAAAAAATACCAACAAAAAAATAAATAAAAATTTAATTAAACTTGGAAATACGATTTTAAAAAATAGCGCGGATCTGTAAGTGCATTAGCACTCATTAATTGACTAACGTGACCTTATTGCAAAATAAGGTCCGGCTACAATGTTGAACGCGCCGTTCACATTGTTTTTGTTTTTTTTACAAATTAAATTCAACTTTCACAATAACTTTTCATTTTTTTTATAATTTCATACTATCTTTATTCAATAATTTAGTTTTTAAAAAAAGCACAGAATAGTTACAAAACACCATCCGCTCTCTATGGTAAGAATGGCTGAAAAAAAATTAAGTACTCATGTAGAGAGTGATCCGTGCTGAAATAATAACGTTATTATATAAAAAGCCATTCTTAACATGGGGAGGGGACGGTGCTTTGTATCTATTCTGTACTTTAACCTTACAATTAAATAAAAAAACATATAATAAAACTTTAATTAAACTTGGAAATACGATTTAAAAAAAAGCGTGGATCAGTAAGTTCATTAGCACCAGAAATTATTAGGTGAAATACAGAAAACTTGTTTTGTATAGTTTTTAACTGATTTTCCCAAACTTAATGTATTCAACAGAGTCCGCGACCATTCGTCTTTTTCAAATACATAGATAAATACTGAATGTTTTGAGCCAATTAAAAATTTTACATTAAATAAAAATACTAAAAAACTATCCAGTTAGATAGAAACGTTATTTACCTTATCTTTGCTTTCATTTATTCGTTTTTGGATAACTTTTTCGAATCTATGTATAATAACCCCCCCCCTTACCCAAATATTATTTAAAAACTCACATTTTTGAATACAATAAAAAAGAAAACTATTTAGCCTTTCAACGTTTTAGCAAATTTCGGCTTAATCCACTGAATTTTGGTCGAGCCCAAGCCATGAATGATGGTAACTCCCAAGGATTCGGATCCAATTCTGCAAGAGTACCATTTTTGTTTACATTTCCGCCTTTTTTTTTAAACTTTTTGGAGTAGATTGCTGTACTAAGAATATAAGAAACATGCATTTTCTCTTTTTATTAGACTTTTCCATTACACGAAATTAAGCCACAGCAACGCCTGGCATGGTGCAGCTTGTATATATATATATATATATATATATATATATATATATATATATATATATATATATATATATATATACTAGCGGGGGTACCCGGCGTTGCCCGAGTGTTTGTTTCCGGGACGGTGGAGGGAGTTTTAAAAATGTTATGGTAGGTAAGTAGGAAGGATCAAACCCGGAGTCATGAGTGAAAGTAGGAAAATAAAGTGTGAAAACAAAAACAAACATCTGCAACGTTAACAGTTCGGCCACCAAGAAAAGTCCATTCCAGTTGTTTAGGAAAAAAAAAAAACGACTACGGTAGGTCGGCGCGAACGTGAAAATACAATATGAATTGTCCAGCACGCTAACCACTACGCCACAGAGCACTGCAGCTTAGTTTAGTGATTTTAAATAACTTCACATGAAAGAACTACGAAGCCAAACCGGTGTTCTCTTCTCAACTGTTCCTTGTGAACGATCCCCAAACGGTGTTAAGTGGTGGCAGAGGGAGGAGGAATTTATTAGAGAGAAAATATTGTACCACTTCCATTTATCTTAACCGATTTTGGCCGTGACTTCTCAGCAGAAAAAGTATAGAAATCTAAGATTATCGAGGAATTTGAGAAATAATAAGCCTATAACACACCTCAGATATTGTTCTGCTGTTTGTGCATATTATATTTGCATTAAATATCTTGATTTTTAATCCTATTAAGGTCAAAAGCCTACGGGAAAAAATGAGTTCATTTTATTTATTTATATATATATATATATATATATATATATATTTATGTGTATGTATAATTTTCCCCACTCCAAGCTAATACTGCAGCATTCACCATTTAAAGATGTAATGTGTCGTGTTTCTCAGCAAGTATACGCACATTTTGTCACCATTTTATCGATATTATTATTTGTCTTCCTTACGTCATTCTCTGAGCTACATAGCATATCGCATGAATTTATTCCTTACACAAAACTCGAAATCACTGGGTCTTTTGTTGAAAGCCACAAGCCTCATGTAATTTATTAGATGTCTTAAATTAACTAATTAAATACATATTGCGTTGGACTAAAAATAACGAACTTCTCGTGTCATTCTTTGTTTAACAGAATGAAGGAAAAGCCGGCAATCACTAGTTGGAAAAACACCTTGACTTAAGAAGCAGTCGTTCTTCAAATTAGGAATTCGTATTTCGGAGACAGAAAAATAATGAATAAGTTCCCCAAAACAAAAAACACCTTCCTACATATCTTGATGTAGCTTTTTCCTATATGAAATATGCTCCTTATTAACTTTTAAAGTTTTTCTATTCTGAAAGTAGTTTTAAAAAATTAAATGTAAACATTTTTTAAAAAGTTTTTGTTAAAATAATTCAGATGTTATCATTATTTAGACCTGTATTACAAAGAGGGGTGGCAAAAATGAGTTGTGGTGTGAGGAGAAATACAAACTAAAACAGAGAGAATATTAAGACCTGTACCAATACAAAGAAAAGGTTGCAAAAATAAGGTGTGGTGTGCGGAGAAATAAAAAGGGAAACAGAAAGAGTATTCAAACATGCAATAATACAAAGAGGATTTGCAAAAATAAGGTGTTGTGTGAGGAGAAATACAAACTGAAATAGAGAGAAGGAGAGTTTTAAAATATAATCTTAAAAAGATAAGATACAAGTTATAACAGCATTTCGTCCAAGGCATGACAATTGTTACAGTAAATGATTTTACTATAGGCTTTAAAAATAAAGGTTTAAGATTCAATTTGAAATGTATTTATCTTCAAAGCACACTTTTATAAAGTTTACAAATTATTTAAATTGAATAAAAAATTACCTTGGATTTATTTTATGTAATGTACATTTTTTTCAATTTAAAAACATTATCTTTCATCTAGCAATTAATGATATAGATATAAAATTTCAAAGATTTTTTTAAATTGCAACAGGTTGTACATTACATAAAATAAATCCAAGGTAATTTTTTTGATTCAATTTAAATTAAATTTTTATACCTTCCCTTGTAAAATTCATAAAAGTGCACTTTGAAGATAAATAAAGTTCAAATTGAATCTTGTGCCTTTATTTTTAAAGCCTACAGTTAAAACATTTTGTTTAACAATTGTCATGCCTTGGATGAAATGCTTTTCTAATCTCTCTCTCTCTCTCTCTCTCTCTCTATATATATATATATATATATATATAATAAAATACACTAGGAGAACGAAAGGGGAGCAGAGAAGTCTCATCATAAGAAGTATATAACAAAATAAAATCTCCTGAACATTATTGCAACTCATCTTTTTTCAATTAAATTCGTCGTTTGATAAGGCCTTTCTAGAATCCTATATTGTCAAATATGTAGTTTTTTCTGCTTTTTTTTTTCTTTTTCCATGGCAGGTTTGGACATTTTTGCAAACTTTTTTCAATCAAATATGAAATTTAGAAAATCAGTATATAAATTGTTATTTCAAACCAAATACAAGTACAGGTTTTGCATTTGTTTAAAATTTACTCTCACTATTTTCATGTTTTGCTTTTTTTTGTTTGATTGCTTTCCTCGATGTAATAATAAAAACATATTACTACATAGAAAATACATGTTTATAATGCTATCTCACGAATACGTGAGATACCATTATAAACATATACTTTTCAATCTATATTGACGAAAACAATATACAAGTTACAATTATATGCAGGTAATATGTTTTTATTATTTATCTTCTGTAATGGCATTTTAAAACAGGCGTATATATATATATATATATATATATATATATATATATATATATATATATATATATATATATATATATATATGCATTTTTATGTATCTACAAAAATATGTAATTATTTTAAGCATTTACTTTGGTAGTGCTCGATACTAAATAGAGTTATGTCGTAAGTTTTGAAAATAGATATGGCAGTTAATTTTCGCATAATTATTAGTAGTAGTACTAGTAGGTTGATCATTTTTTAAAAAGACGATAAATGATGAACTACTACTACTTATATTATTATTATTATTATTATTAATAATAATTATTATTATTATTATTATTAATAATAATTAATAATAATAATAATAATAATAATAATGACAACAAGAGTAATAATAAAATGAAAATAATGACATATACTCTAGTATAACATAAAATGTAAAAACACGTTCAAATTAAACCAAGTAATCTTCGCTGAAACAACAACAGATGCGCACGGCAATCACATTCCTAATTACTCACGCATCTATTTCTTGGAATAAATTGGTGTGTGAGTAACTAGGAATCTGATTGGCTGACTAGCAATGACAGTGCCCTGTGGTTATAGGAAACAGGAAGCAGCATTAATTTCATGCATTAGCTTGTGTAATTCTTACGAGGGTGAAACGCGGAAAATTTTGCTCGCTTTATTGTCATATATTTTCAAAACTTATATATATATATATATATATATATATATATATATATAATATGTGTGTATACACACATACATATATATATATATACACATATATTAAACGAATATTATGGAATGAATGCTCACAGCTTTAGCATAATGATTCATTCTTTCTTTCATTTTTACTTTCTTTTTCCACTAAACTATCGTCTATTTTTCTATCTGGAGACGAAACCGTTTTATATCAGTGCCATTATCCTCCCTATCACTTGCAAAAGCACTTCCAAAACCTCACAATTATTTTACTTGCGGTCATTATGAAAATAGTTCTGTACAATTTTCGCTGCTTGAAGCTCATAAAAGTATGCTCTGATCGCAACATAAAGCAGCCGTAAACTCTGATCGAATCATTCCAAATAACAGAGAAACGGAAGCACCGGCTGTCATTACCGCCAGGCATTAATTCCTACTATTTTCTACTTGCAAACCGTTTACAACATCGCCGAAGCGATCAGCGGCTTTCGGTCAACAATCTCATCTATAAGCTTGGCCAGGCTTTGCATTATTTTTCGCTAAGAAACTTTTATAGAATTACAAAAATGCCAATAATATGCATATTATTCGCTTCGGAAATTGCATTACGATTACAACCTTGAGATCTTTCTAACATTCAGAAGGTGTCGTGGAAAACACATAAAAATCTTCCCGAGTTCTACACGATAGAACTTTTAAGAATCTCTTCTATTCTATAGAAGAAACCATGCACCGCCCAAGAGAAATGCTTTTTGCGTTTATCAATACTGAAGCGGAGTTGGTCTTAAGGTTTTTAAACCTAAACATTAATTTCAGTAAATTAGGCTCTAATGGATAAAACCGTACTCGTCTGAGCGGCCGTAGAAGTTGTGCTAAATACATGGTTACCTAACACATCTCAAGTCTTATGTGTCGTATTCTGAAAAGTTGGGATAGTTGATAGCGTATAGAAATAGAGTAGGTAAACTAAACAGGACTGGCGTAGATATTTTTAAATGTTTTGGGGAAGATATGCGAACGCCATGTATGTAAAACTAATGTTAACTGAACGTTGTACGATTAGGATGTTCACAGACAAAAGCATTTACGGTGGTGCCTAGAACCTCTTAGATCATATTCTCTCTGAAACTTACGATATAACACGACAATTCTTGAGATTGCACAAAGTCTTGTAATGTATTAAATCATATTACTACTTTCACATATTTTTCATTTTTAATTCTAATTTCTAAATTGACAATTTTTCACTACAAATAATATTACATACTAGAAATAAAAGTGTAAATTTTTTTGTTTACAAATACGAATGTACCCCTCATATAATTGGCGCTAATAGATTCTGTTTAATATTTTACTAATTATTTTGTATGATCTTGGTAGTGTCCTCTTCTTGAATTGCTCCTTTGATTAAAAAAGATACAGACAGTACAAATTATAATATACTAGCTGGTCGTATTAAATATTATGTTTACTTTAGCATCTATATAAAAATAATTCCGAAGAAATTCCGAAGAAAAAATCCAGGTTGTTCAGGTAAATACTAAATTTTCTTTTGAATCTAATAAAAATGATTTTTAAGTAATACATATAAACATTAAATTGATATATAGTTCGCCCTGTCTGGTGTAAAATTGCGTGATCAGAAGTATTGAAAATTACTCTTACTTTCTTTATCATAAACGAAATGTGCATTCTGAACTTAATTATTCCGCTTTAATAAGCCAACTTTGCTGTGGAAATATAGTTGAGTCTTGAATTCTTAAATTTATTTCTTAAGTTATAACACATCAAAATCGTTCGTACTATACCGGTGCTGTGTTTGGTTTCATGGTGATTAGAAAGACAACTGCCGATTTCTAAGAGAGAAATTCAGACTAGGCGAATGAGAAAAAAATTGTACATTTCCATGTGACTTGAAAGTCATGCAAAAAAAAAAGAAAAAAGAAAAGAAACAGACGACTCAGGAAGCAGGCAGTTCTTAAATCCGGAATTCTTATGCTCCTGGGTAAACGATTTTGGTGATCCCTCTGTCAGCAAGGCCTCAGTTCGTTTTAACAAAAAGAACCCAACGAACATTCTAAATTTTTGTTAGCAATACAACCAATTTCTCATCCTGACAAAAATCTGCAGCCAGTTATTTAAAGAGTTGTTTAATATTTCTATTCCAGCGGCATCCCGCAGGAAAGATCCTGAATCAAAACAGCTTTATTAAATTCATGTGAATAGTTGCTTTATTTAAACGTGTATATTTATTTTAGCATGTTTGTATATTTCTCATGATTTTAAAAATGAAAAGACACGTTTGTCCAGAGTGAGTTATTCCTTTTCTATCAGCAACATCCAGAAATCTTGCTAATATCAAAAACATATTCTTTTCTCATTATTTTCCTTTCGCAAAGTGACACGACTTAAAAAAGTTACGTATGTTGATTGCATACTTCATGAACGGATCAAAATATTCATGTAATAAAATAAGCTATTAAAATTGTGTTTAATTGATATAAAACATACGTGTCAATTATACGGATTCAAAATGTTATAAGCTGTAATTTCTCGATCTTAATCTTTCAGCTTTGGCTCAAATACTCTCATTTTTACGGATTTAAGGAAAAAATGATTTTAAAAGCAGAGTAAGTTCATATAGCATATTCTAAATAGATGTTATTTTCAGAATTAGTATAATTCACTTCAAACAGAAATCAGTATAAGGATTTTCTTGCTGAGCAGTGTTGTCTGCTTTTCTTATAGACAACAGGTGTATAAAAATTATAGTTGCAAGAATCAGCATGGTACACGTCTTTTATCACCTTGGTTACGTGAATTATACTATTCTATAGAACTCATAAATATTTTGCTTCAGGTTTATTACTATTGCATTAAGTCCCCCTTGTTTGTCGCAAGTAACATACTAACAAAGATTTCAGCAGTCGTGTGTTAAGTCGAAAATGCTAAACTAATAACAGACTGAAGCACGTAAGTAATGTTATCACGTTCCTTTTGACTACTTGTCGGACATGCCTTCGCTTATTAATGCAGGGGACGACGGATCCTGGTGTCAACTCCTTATGACTTTTTACGAAAGCACTGTTATTCGAGTAGCTCTGATATTTAAAAAAAAATGCTACTGGCCCTAAAATGACGGGAAACGTGTGGGATAATCGTGTTGGCACTGGTTTCCTTAATTTTCTGTTGAAAAATACATTTAAAGGTTGTTAATAAGTTTATTTGAAAGTTTGGTTAAAGAACAGAGTAGATTAGAAATAAACATGTACATGCACGTTTAACAATTTTACCATCGGCTTTTTTGTATCTTTTTAGATCTTTTTTCCTAATACGTTACAAGCAATTGATTTCATTTAAGCGGCATGTTACTTAAATTGTTATCAATATAAACAAAATCTTTCGAGTAAACCAATTCCTGTTTCAGTTGTAAAATAATGGTTAGTGTATATAAAATAATGGTTAGTATATATAAAATAATGGTTAGTGTATATAAAATAATGGTTAGTGTATATAAAATAATGGTTAGTATATATAAAATAATGGTTAGTGTATATAAAATAAACTTAGTTTATAACATCATACTCACTCCGACGGGCAAGCAAAGTTAATAAAATTCCTGTAATCAATCTGAAAGAAGTGTTTCAAATGCGTTTTAACGTGGCGAGTTGGAGAATCGCTTAAACGCTTGATTGTTGAAAAACAAAAGAACTGCGGTTAAGTGTTTTTAAGATTTACCCCCATACCTTTGAAAGTGTGGCACACACTAGAAACCACAACAGGCGGAAAAAAACTTTCGTTGGATCTATTGCTGCTTATTTGAAATTGGATAAAATTTGCAAGAAACGCGAATAAATAGATTGTTAAACACTTCACAATCACGCACTATTTTCCCAGGATTTTCATACATAACTACAATTGGAATCTGTAAGATAGGGAAAAGACTGCCTGACCCTCGGGATGTTTATTTAGCCGAGTGATCACCGCTAAAACCCTCACCTCTAAGACTGGATGCCTAACAAAAAGAATGATAAAGACACAGTGACGATGAAAAGTTACATCTGAAAAAGGAAACAAACACTGCAATTCTAAAAACAGAGTTACTCCCCTTTTTGGAAGGAATAAATATTATTTTCGAAAAAAAAGCATAGTTCAAAATAATCTAAGAGGTAAAAACAATCTAGACATAATATAGTATAAATCGCTGACCTTCGCCGTAAATATTTGCCCAAGAAACGAACACGTGCGATTAAATCGGTAATGTTTTACTCGCTACACACGTAAACGGCTAAAAAAAAAAAACTACCGTTGCCATTTTCCGGTTTCGCGACGCAAACACAAACAGGCATATACTTGCGTTGCCTCCTGTTATACTATTGTGTATTGGTATACAATAAACCAGCACACGCGGCTATGTTCAGAGGGTATGTTCAGAGGGTATGCACGCCGGGGGAAGATTGGAGACCGAACAGTGTGCAGACACACTCCGAACATGACAGTCGTGTTCGCTTCAAGAAAAAAATGTAAATTTTAGGACGAGTAGACGTGGGTGGTGATGCGGTTGGAAAGGACCAAAATAAACTGTAAATGAACAACTCGTTGAATCTCTATTTTTCCCTGCCTCTCTTTTCCTTCTATTGTTCTCTCTCTCTCTCTCTCTCTCTCTCTCTCTCTTTCCTTTCTCATTATTTCTACTAATAGCGTGGTATTATTGGTCTTGGATTAGGGGTGGTGTTGCATGGTTTTTCGAATGAAGAGAGCGGGGTTCAGTGAAAATATAAGGCTGCATTTTTAATGAGGGTAACACAAAGATATGGAAATATTCGATGACGCATACGCCTTTGTAATAGGGGCCGTCTTTTCGATGAGAAATTTTTCTCTTACAGATAATTTACTTAATTGTTATGAGCGCTGCCCCTCTCTGTTCTCTCTAATCTATTTTCCTCTCTCGTTTATTCTCACGTACTTTAAAACATATATCGCAAACCAATCGATATTCGATTACGGAAACGATTTTATTTTAAGTATACATCGTTTTAAACAAAATCTACAAATATATTTATGATTGCTTTCATATGGGGAAACAAGTGCACTACATTCTTTCTCTCTTTTACGAATTCAATAAGTAAATAGTATTATACTTTATTATTAAATCTAATATATGCATTTATTTTGTTTAATTTTGAACTCAGACCTAAGGAGCAATTCAGAATGATGCTGACTTCCATGCACGTTTTGTGTTTATCAGCCTGTATAATTTGCCAGAAATTACATTTCAGTCGTAAGAACTTATAGAAATTTACCATTTCTTCAAATTGATTGGTCAAAGTTGGGTGTAGATTTACTGAGCACGGATTTATTCAAGTATTTATATTTGGAAGTGCGCACTTATTTCCTCATCAAAGACATTTCTTACTATATTTTACTTCAGCCATAAAACAAGCCCAATATGCATTTGAAAAAATTGCAAAATCATTGACACCTCACACAAGCATTTTATGTCAACCAATTTCTACAACAATATACATGAAATGTTAAAAATCTGACGCAAAGGTACTTTTCTTCAATACACATTTCTATTCCAAAACAAATACAATACGAGTAGAGAAATAAAATTTTATTATTAGAACAACCATATCTAATAAATTGTCTTTAGTTTTCATAGGTACAATAAAAAGCTATGCCATAATGAAATGAGTAAACCCAACACCGAGTTCGAATAGATTATAATCATATTGTTGTTGGACAAGCTTGAAATCGTTGTGAGTTTTTATTTTAGTTTTAATTATCTTTATAAGACGTCGTAATTCATTATAGTTTTGTATTATATAAAAAGAACTCCCAACACTCATTCTTCATTTAATTACCTTTCTTTTGTTTAAGTTTCATTGATTCAACGTGTTGTCTCCGAAAGTTTTCTATGTTAATTTACCCAAAGATGAAAATATATTTTTTCCTTCGATAATACGCAGTGAAAAAAATACTATGCAAATCTTAATATCGATGGATGTATTGAAAACAGCGTTGGCAATATAAGATTATAAATTATATTTATTTAAAACGCGATTTTAACGTGAGGGTTGGCTCCAGATTTACTAATACTTTTTCTCAACAGCTGTAAACATTTCAACTTTCAAATGACCCAGAAGCAAATCATTGCAAATACCACTTCTACTTACAAAAATCTCACTGCTTTTTAATAAAACATTCAGAGAATGTTATTTTCCCGACTGAATTTTGATTGGTCATGTTAAGAAATCATATCAAACCATATGAAAATAAATAAAAATCCGCAATGCAGTTTCGTCTCATTCCTAACACATCTACAGCGCGCCAAGTGTACAGCAACCGATGTATTGGAAACGTTCCCAACAATAAGCTTAATATTAGAAGCAAGTTTTTTCAATGTTCAAATGTATTTCATTTGTTTTCCCTCACGATTGCAACTTAACTAGTTATTTTGAACTGACCCTTTACCAGTCATAATCGAGCGTATATTTTTTTTGGTGGAGTGAAGCAATAAGAGAAGTTCATTATATTCTATTATTCTTTTTCTCATTCGAATCGTTGTCTGGATATTTTTCACCTATTTTCTAAAGTTGGCAGATGCTCTGCGGACACTTTGTTTTATACTAATCGATGTTGCTATCACTTCGTTTTCGTTTAAAGAGGCTTATGGGTTATGCTTAGTTCTCATTGCAACATGTTCCTTATATATTTACACAATTAGTCTTAGTTTTATAGTTTGTGATTTTTGTTGTCACTTCATATAAAGTTACATCTCATGGTTGCTGGGTTAATATGTTTGTTGGTTCTGCACTCTATAATTTTGCAATAATATGCTGTTACTTCGATGCTACAATGTATATGATGACATTTCTGTAATTGATTCCAATTACACTTAGTCGTAATTCCTTTTTTTTCGGAATAGTAAGAATTACAACATAAATGGAAAGGCGATGAAGGTAAATATAGACGTCGCGTTTGGCATACCACCATATTTTTTATATTTCATGGTTGTGAAATAAAGATTGTATTGTTTGTATTTCGGGGTATGTTGATTTCAGACATGGGTTAACAATTTTTTGCACGTTGATTTCAGACATGAGTTAACAATTTTTTGCATGTTGATTTTAGACATGTGTTAACAATTTTTTGTATGTTGATTTCAGAGATGTGGTTACAATTTTTTGTATGTTGATTTCAGAGATGTGTTAACAATTTTTTGCATGTTGATTTCAGAGATCTGTTAACAATTTTTTGTATGTTGATTTCAGACATGTGTTAACAATTTTTTGTATGTTCATTTCAGAGATGTGTTAACAATTTTTTGTACGTTGATTTAAACATGTGTTAACAATTTTTTGTATTTTGATTTCAGACATATGTTAACAATTTTTTGCATGTTGAATTCAGAGATATGGTTACAATTTTTGTATGTTGATTTCAGACATGTGTTAATAATTTTTTGTATGTTGATTTCAGAGATGTGGTTACAATATTTTGTATGTTGATTTCAGAGATGTGTTAACAATTTTTTGTATGTTGATTTAAGAGATGTGTTAACAATTTTTTGTATGTTGATTTCAGAGATGTGTTAACAATTTTTGTATGTTGATTTCAGTGATGTGGTTACAATTTTTGTATGTGGATTTCAGACATGTGTTAACAATTTTGTTATGTTGATTTCAGAGATGTGTTAACAATTTTTGTATGTTGATTTCAGAGATTTGTTAACATTTTTTTTGTATGTTGATTTCAGACATGTGGTTACAATTTTTTGTATGTTTATTTCAGAGATGTGTTAACAATTTTTTGTATGTTGATTTCAGAGATGTGTTAACAATTTTTTGTATGTTTATTTCAGAGATGTGGTTACAATTTTTGTATGTTGATTTCAGACATGTGTTAACAATTTTTTGTATGTTGATTTCTGAAATGTGTTAACAATTTTTTGTATGTTGATTTCAGAGATGCGGTTACAATTTTTTATATGTTGATTTCAGAGATGTGTTAACAATTTTTTGTATGTTGATTTCAGAGATGTGGTTACAATTTTTGTATGTTGATTTCAGACATGTGTTAACAATTTTTTGTATGTTCATTTCAGAGATATGGTTACAATTTTTGTATTTTGATTTCAGACATGTGTTAACAATTTTTTGTATGTTGATTTCAGACATGTGTTAACAATTTTTTGTATGTTGATTTCAGAGATGTGGTTACAATTTTTTGTATGTTGATTTCAGAGATGTGGTTACAATTTTTTGTATGTTGATTTCAGAGATGTGGTTACAATTTTTTGTATGTTGATTTCAGAGATGTGTTAACAATTTATTGTATGTTGATTTCAGAGATGTGGTTACAATTTTTTGTATGTGTATTTCAGAGATGTGGTTACAATTTTTTGTATGTTGATTTCAGAGATGTGTTAACAATGTTTTGTATGTTGATTTCAGAGATGTGGTTACAATTTTTTGTATGTTGATTTCAGAGATGTGGTTACATTTTTTTGGAAGTTGATTTCAGAGATGTGGTTACAATATATTTTATGTTGATTTCAGACATGTGTTAACAATTTTTGTATGTTGATTTCAGAGATGTGGTTACAATTTTTTGTATGTTGATTTCAGAAATGTGGTTACAATTTTTGTAGGTTGATTTAAGACATGTGTTAACAATTTTTTGTATGTCTATTTCAGACATGTGTTAACAATTTTTTTATGTTGATTTCAGAGATGTGGTTACAATTTTTTGTATTTTGATTTCAGAGATGTTTTAACAATTTTTTGTATGTTGATTTCGGAGATGTGGTTACAATTTTTTGTATGTTGATTTCAGAGATGTGTTAACAATTTTTTGTATGTTTATTTCAGAGATGTGGTTACAATTTTTTGTATGTTGATTTCAGAGATTTGGTTACAATTTTTTGTACGTGGATTTCAGAGATGTGTTAACAATTTTTTGTATGTTGATTTCAGACATGTGTTAACAATGTTTTGTATGTTGATTTCAGAGATGTGGTTACAATGTTTTGTATGTTGATTTCAGACATGTGTTAACAATTTTTGTATGTTGATTTCAGAGATGTGTTAACAATTTTTTGTATGTTAGTTTCAGAGATGGGTTAACAATTTTTTGTATGTTCATTTCAGAGATGTGTTAAAAAATTTTTATGTTAATTTAAGACATGTGTTAACAATTTTTTGTATGTTGATTTCAGAGATGTGGTTACAATTCTTTGCATGTTGATATCAGAGATTTATTAACAATTTTTGTATGTTGATTTCAGACATGTGTTAACATTTTTTTTCATGTTGATTTCAGAGATGTGTTTACAATTTTTTTTTATGTTGAATTCAGAGATTTGTTAACAATTTTTAGGGTTACGTCACTGATAGAAACGGGAGAATCGGACGCAAATAGTATCGGTCGAATTTCTTCCACGTTTGTCTCATTACGTTATTTTATTCTTGTACACCATTACTTGCATCGTTTGCTTATTTGTGTTTCAATGAGGCAGACGAATTTATGATTTTCTTTTCCATTATAGTGTCCGGTTACCGTTACTGATCAAAGATTCAAACGTTCCCATATTTGCCAGTAGACTCCCGTTCTGATGTAGTTATGTATTTTTCTAATTCCATTCTGGGTTAGTTTTATTAATTATTTAATATTGCGTCTCTTTTTCCACAGGGTGCATTAAATATTGTAAATGTCATTTGTTAATAATGGCTTTAACATAATTAATAGTGGCCAAGTTGTGATTCCAATTCTCTATTGAAGTGTCCTTTTCACAGCCATATCTATGTATTATCATTATTATTATTATTATTATTATTATTATTATTATTATTATTATTATTATTATTATTTTCTTTAAGAGGTCCAGTTATTGTCATCATTAGTGTATATAAGTCAATAACATAAAAAAACCGCAACAGCTCATCATGCTAATAACGTTTAAGTTTCAGCAGGTGAAGGCTTCTGACTAGAAATACATTTGTCAAAGTGCTTGTGTTTCCCTCTGGCAAATCTGATTGAATTTCTTACTTTTTTGCGTTTATTTTATTTTATTTTTTTACTCTGAACAATAATGTTTTCCCCGGTTCGGGTAAAGGATACATGGGGGGAGTAGGGGATCACTGAGAATGAAAAAGAAAGAAAAGCGTCTTTTGCTGATTCGCCAGCATTGGCATTAGATAAAACAAAAAGAAAAAATAAGGGAATAAAAAAGACCAAAAATATATGCAAATCAGATCCGTCACATCTTGACAGCAGAATGCGTCGCGCGACTTGAGGCCGAAACAATACGTAATGAAAAGAGGTGAGACACTGAGGCACGCACAGACACTCGTACACACGGATGCGCATGGAAACACATGGACGCACAAAGGCTGGTGCTTCGACACAAAGAGGATGATCTGTTGTTCGCATATGCAAACATGCACGAAGTCCGAGAGCAGCACAAGCACTCGTAGACAAACAAACAAGCGCATATCTATGAACACATAGACGAAACACATTAACAATCATATGGACATATATACTCGCATATAAATAAACGGACTCATAATAAACCACATCTGTTCACACAAAAGACTGGACTGGTATGAGTTAAACTAGGTATATATATATATATATATATATATATATATATATATATATATATATATATACCCTAATTGGCTATCATATGCATATAAGTAAATTCTTATGGGCAGCATACGCACATGTATTAACGCAAACAGATGCATACGAATGCATAATTGGTGCAAAAGTATAGACATATAAATGATGAAACATGTACAGACAAACGGATTCTCAAAGACACCCACATATAGATATATAATGGAAACTGTTTTACATAAGAAACAATCATGTTGGTATGCTCACTCAAAAAGGTCTCGTTTTAAGAATAAGATATCGTTTAAATGAAGAAATGAGGTAGATTTTGTATATATCTGAAAGTAATAGAAGCAAGTTAGAAATGACGGAGACAAAGATAATTCTGTAATGATGAACAATTCCAGAATAACTAAAAAATCTCATATAAAATTCATTCAATTTGATCCATATGACAACACTTGGATAATCATTATACTAACTGATTCACTAATTAAAATGTGAGGAAGATAAACCAGCATTACTCATAAAATGGGATGCAATCCAAACCGATAAAGAAATAACTCAATAGTACATTCTAGAATAAACTGCTGGTACAGTATTACTTACATGCGCTTCACAGGCATATCTACACCTGTTTTATGTTCGGTACTTCGAAAAGGAATAAACCTGATGCAGGAGAACATATTTAGGCAAAACACACATGGAAAATCCACCAAATCGTTTAGGCCGATAGTAAATTAAAGTTGTATGATTTAGCAAAGGAGTCGAAAATGACAAAGTTGTGTTCACTATGATTTTTTTTAAGAATCAAATAACACAATATATAACTGTGAGTGAGGCACTTCACTCAATGGTTTAATGAACAGTCAGGTATATATTAGCAGGCTAAACGCGCACAAAGTGGTTAAAGATGCACACAGCAGAAGGTAAGATTCCGGTTTTTGTATTTTAAGATGCCAAAATGTTTTGTTCATCGATATTCTGCAGAACAGATCATAAGTCTTTAATTTTATAACATTAATTCCATGTTTAATGTTTTGGGGCTCATGTTTACGTAAAGTGTAAACTATACGATAGGTACAGAGCCTCGGGGTGAGTGTTTATTTACAAACACGCTCTATTGGCGTTACGTACTACAAGTCTCATTTTCTGTGTATTCTGTCTTTTTGTAACTACAACCACTTTTATTTAAACCTTGTCTGTGTCCGATCCTTTCTTCATGATCCTTTCGAGGCAAATATCTTGTTGAGAAGGAAAATTAAATTCATAAGGGATACTTAGAACGAATCTAGACAGGAAAACAGCTCATTTAGAAAAAAAAAAAAAACACTTACAACAAAATCTATTTTTCGAAAAAATAAAGAAAAATAATTAATGCATAAATTAAATACACCCCGACATTTGTATTGTGAACGAACAAAGGATTTTTTTTTAAGTAGGACTACGAAAATATCTCATAGAAGTTATGTAACTAATGGTATAATAAAGAAGAAATGATTGTTTATGTCGGACATTAGAATAATATTTGCAGTTATAGAGCAATTCAATTTTAAACTAAAAAGGAAAATGTAAGTTAGATTGTTTTCTAATCAAAGATTTTTTTCTTCATAAAGAAAGAAAAATTTAAACATGGTTGAACGTAGAGCATTAAACTCCTATATAATATTTTGATGGCAGAAATTTCTCTCTGAACCAGAGTACAGTGCGTTTATAACAAGACTTGCCACATACAAATTCAATACATCTACTTTTATAGCCACTATCTTATATATCTTACGACCACCATTTCTTCCACATTACGTGATAATCATAGGTGATAATAAAATGATATATCATACGTAATAATAAACTCCTACATTACATCCGATCAGCAACACTATCACAATCGCCACGTCAAAGGAGGAAAGAGCTTATATTTTACTCCATAATTATTAAGTCTTAACCCACCAACCACTTCAAACCGGCACCAATTCTACATTTTCCAACACTACTGTGATTACACCGCTATCGGCTACATGTACATTATATAGTCATGCAACCTACCGATCCGAAAAAAAAATATATCCCATTGCAAAGTCCTCCCACTGCGATTGGTTGTGACCTGCATATTTCCTTATTCTGGAATGGAGATATTCCATATAAACGAATGTTTACTCAATATTAAACATGACGTCACTATGCGACATCTTCTTTCTGCTGCTAATATATCTTATTCAAAAACCACATATTCCGTTGTTAAATACACTGAGAAAATATTACATGTACATACACATTACTAAATTGTCATTTCTCTGGATAACTATAAATACATTGACACGCACACTCACACCCACACGCACGCACACACACAGAGACACACACACATACACACAC
>NC_136519.1:65467379-65509879 GCF_053919585.1 Euprymna scolopes
CTATATATATATATATATATATATATATATATATATATATATATATATATATACATATATATAAAAACGCATACATATACGTACATTTAACAGTCTGTAAATTTGGGGGCATTCTTTGACTTAGCCTGCGGCAATATTCCGGTAACAGGGCACCTCACTTCTCTTTAACCTTTGTCTAAAGTTCTTCCAGATTTGAATTTTATCATTGCATAGCTGTTGTTTGGTGTAATGCAATACTTTTTAGACAGGATTGACGTCTGAAGATTGTGCAGGCTGATCAAAACACGGAATATCATGATCTTCAAATAACATCTTGACACTGTCAGCTGTGTGAATTGGAGATTATAATCGAAATTCCGGTCAAATAAGGTAGGAAATGCTCAATCAACATATTAATGTTCTTGGCTGAATTAATTTGACCTTGCAAGCGAAGAATTGACTCGAGACTATTTGCACACACCAAAAACTGAAATTCCACCATTTTGCAGCGTTAGAACTGTGCACCTAAGATTAAATTCTTCGTCCCTCCTTCCACGGACGTACTGCCTACAATCCTTGTCTTGCTAATTGAACTTGTGTTTGTTGCTAAAACTCACTTTCGACCAATATGAAGAGTTATGATATGTATTGCATCTGGCGATGTTCAGACGGCGCTTTCTGTTTTTTTTTTACAGAAATTATTGGCAACAGAGCCTCACAAATTAAATTCCTTCAATCTGTTTTAACTGTAGGAGAGATAGAAATATTACACTGCTGTTGGATTTGGGGAGTTATTCAAATCTGCTTCTGAGCCTATGGATTTAAATAGCATTACCTTCCATGTAAGAAGTCATTTCTGGGCGACCAAATTAAGGGCATCACGAACGATGCAAATGTTTGGTGCTTTTCGCCAGTAATTCGTAACGTTTTCCCATTGCATTTAATTCAGTGACCGATTTCTTGATTGGATTAACCAGAAAAATGGAAATTGATGGGCTCATGATGATCACTAAAAGAGACTCGAGATATATGGACTATATGTTACGTTGTAAATCCTAGGAATAACATAATTTACGATTAGATATACAAAAGAGTGGATATTTTAAACTTGTTTTAAGCTTATATGTCCCTGCGGAAGATCTCTTTGTCTTCTCGATTTGAAGTTATTTTTTAAAATTTACATTAACACTAATTAAATGAAAGTAAAGTATGAACAGATAAAAGTATAAAGGAATGAATGCTAATCAGATGATGTATTCGTATTATTTGGATGCATCGAACTACTGTTCACATCTACGTTTCGGTCGATATAAAATCCGACCTTCTCCGGGAGTATCTTGCAAAACTCAAAAATGTTTCTGTCGAACTCGGAAATTTGGACGGAATTTCGAGCGGAACCTTTTATATACTTCACGGGTGTAGCGAGCTGTTGTTCCGTCACCGATGACTGGATAGAAGTCCTAAGAAATTCGCAATTGTATTTTTATAGGCCGCCCACACTGAAGATTGAACCCCAAACCTTCAGATGGATATTACATTTAACAATTGATTTTTCAGGTACTCTAACCACTAAATAACTGATCCATGAAGAAGGTTTTAGGTTTATTCATCCGTATTAGCGACCGAAAAAATACAATTGCTAATTACTTAGGACCTCTATAAAGTCATGGCTGACGGAAAAACAGCAAGCTACTCTCGTGAAGTAAAGAAGTGCTTCCGATGGAAATTCCGTCCTAATTCCCGAGTTTCACAAGATACACCTAAAAAATGTCAGAGGTTACATCGATCGACACATTGGAAAAATCACACTCAAGATAAGAATCCAAATCCAAAAATAAAAAATTAAGAAAAAAAATGCCAATTCTCATCTAAAAAAATCAGAAAAGACAATCAGTTAAAATTTGATAATGTTTTGATATGTAAATTTTGTTATGTAAATTTTGTGATGTAAATTTGTTATGTAAAATTTGTTATGTAAATTTTGTTATGTAAATTTTGTGACGTAAAATTTGTGACGTAAAATTTGTTATGTAAATTTGCAGTTTTGGAAAAAATGAAAGTGCAGATTTATTCTTGACAGAATTATATATATATATATATTTACATATAAATATATGTATATGTATATATATATCTATATACGTATATATAGGTGTATACATATGCATATATTTGTGTCTGTACGATATATATATATATATATATATATATATATATATATACAATATCTATGTATCTATATGGGTATATATGTATATACACGTATGTTTATATATATATATATATATATATATGTGGACGTATAAACATGTATATGTATTTGATTATAAGTATATATGTATATATATATAAACAAACACATATACATGTATATAAATACATATACACATATATCTCTATATAAATATATATGTATATACATATATCCATATAGATAAATACAAATTATATATATATATATATATATATATATATATGTGTGTGTGTGTGTGTGTGTGTGTGTGTGTATCGTGCAGGAAACAAGGTATGCATATATATACACCTATATATACGTATATATTACATATTCATATATATTAATAAACTTACATATAAAGACATAAATATTCATATGTTCACATAAATATACTGTATATACATATATATACATATACATATATATATATATATATATACATATATATTAACCTATATACATAAGGACATATCTAAAACTATATAAACATATATATCCATATCTATGCAGGGACGTTTATATATATATATATATATATATATATATATATATATATATACATAAAGATATGTATACACATATATATATATATATATTTGTGTATATATTTATGTATATGAACGTGTTAGCATACATATGCATATGGATGGATATGCATATATATGTGTATCTATGTATGAAGTAATGTATATAAATTTATATATATATATATAAATGTATATATAGTATATTTATATAAACATACCGATATTTACGTATTCTTATGTAAATTTATGTATATATATATATATATATATAAATACTCATATATATATATATATATATATATATATATATATATATATATATATATATATAGTATATTCATGTAAACATCATATCAACATTTATATATTTATATGCATATCAGGAATACATATATGAACGTATATATAGTTGTATTTTTTTATTCGTATCTGGACGATATATATATATATATATACAATACATATATATATATATATATATATATATACAATACATCTGTATCTATATGGATATATGTGTACAACCATGTATGTTTCCATAGAAATATATGAATATATGCACATATATACGTGTCTATGTATTTGTTGATGTATATATATTCTGTATTTATTTGTATATATTGATATATATATATATATATATATATATATATATATATATATATATATATCGAAATCCGACTGTCCGTTCTACAGTCAAGGGTTCAAATCAATATATATATATATATATATATATATGTATATATATATGTCTATATTATATATATATATATATTGCATATGATTATATACATGTATATCCATGTATATATGATGATTGCAACGTCTTGTAAGACGAATGCTACTCCCTCAGACATTTAAAATCCATGAGCCCAAATGTCTGCGGGAGTATCTATAAAAATATGATGTTACAGAGTCTTAACTTTTTACGACAGCTAAGTCTCTCTCTCGGTTCAAAATGTTGAGATCCAGCAACAAGCAAGGGCAATATAGCCAGCAACAAATTAAAGTGCAGCCCAGCTTAATGCGGGTAATGGTCTTCCGCTTTATGGTTTTTTAAATCAGAGATGTGCTTCTCCTAGAAAGGGTGCCTTCACCACGGCTTACGGGAGCCCTCTCCACCCAAATACACATATACACACACACACACAAATATGCACGGTGCTAGTTGGCCGTTGACCCGGAAAAGAGTTCATTCGCACTTTTATATATATAATTAAGTATATATTTATTTATATATATATATATATGTATATATATATATATATATATTTAAAATGTATATTTATATATATATATATATGAATATATGTATAGTTTTATAAATATTAATATATATATATCTTTACATATGTTTATTATAATAATACTATACATATTATTTATATATATATATATATTTATTTATGCATGCATTTATACATATTTATATTATATATATAGATATTTATAAGTTATTAGATACATATATATATATATATATATATATATATATATATATATATATATATATATATATATATATGTGTGTGTGTCAGTGGGGTGTACATATTAATATCAATCCCCGCCTCTCCGTACGACAGCTCTGGCTCCGAAAAACACATACACACATACACACATACATACATGTGTATATGTATATATATGTATATATATTTATATCTATATTTGTATATATATTTATACATGTACAAATATCAATTTAAATATTTTTAATATATATTGTTATACATTTAAATAAATATATATATGAATATTTATTTATACATATATATTTCTATATATAATTGTTTTAAATATATTTTATATTTATATATGTAATACATATATATATTTGTATATATATTAATAATTAATATAATTAATAATTATACATATTCATAAATATGTATGCTTATAAGTGTATATATTTATATTTACATATATAAACTTTAATATAGATATGATGATTGCAACGTCTTGTCAGACGAGTGCCACTCCGTCAGACATTTAAAATCCATGAGCCCAAATGCCTGAGGGAGTATCTATACAAAGATGATGTTACAGAGTCTTAGCTTTGTACGACAGCTAAGTCTCTCTCTCTCGGTTCAAAATGTTGAGATCCAGCAACAAGCAAGAGCAATATAGACAGCAACAAATTAAACTGCAGACCAGCTTAATGCGGGTAATGGTCTTCCGCTTTATATATATATATATATATATATATATATATATATATATATATATATATATATATATATATACATATTTGTATATGTTTGTGTATATGTCTACATATTCATATTTTTATATAGATTTATATATCATTTTTATGCATATATATTTATATATATATCATATTTAAATGTATATAAATATCCATATATATAATAGTATACATATATATATATATATAGATAGATAGATATTTATATATATATTTATACATCTCTCTATATTTTGGTTATATTTACATATAATTCCTATATAAATTCATATATACTTTTATAACTATATGTATACTTATATATATATATATATATGTATATATGTTTATATGTTTATATATGTATTTTACCTACTCATATATTTTATTATATATTTATATATAACTGCACGTATACATATATATATATATACATATGTGTATATAATATATTAATATATATGTATTTTTTCCATAGGCATCACCACATTATCAAGGCCCAGAGGTCACTCAAGGATAAGGGATAAAGATTGTACAGTAGAAATTGGACAATATAGTAATCATTAGTAATGAAGATTTGGTAAAGTTGATAACTTATATGGAACGGCTCATCAAGTACTTATTTACTTTAGACTTGAACACAACCATATTGTAGTCAGCCGGAAAGCAGGAAAAAGGAAGACAATTCCACAGGCGTGCAGTTCTAAGAAAGAAGCTTTGTTTATGGAATCTACGTTTAGGTTTAGGCACAGATAAAGGGTGGGGGAAATTATTGATAGTGTTTACAGCTAGACGAGTGTTTCTTGTGAAAGTTTGGCGAGGGAGGACCATAGATTGAAGCGCAGTCGAACACTTTCCATGAAAATAACGATACAGACGAACTCGCAACATCTCTTCTGTGAGATAGAGGTTGCAAGGAGGAGAAAAGGACATCTACGAGGCTACGAAGTCTATTTTGAACTCTATCAAGGCAGAACAAGTCCTTTCTAGCAGCTCCTGCCCAGATGTGGCAACAGTATTCCATCCTTGGACGTACCTGGCTCTTATATAGATAGAGAATAGCATCAGCAGTGAGATATTTACAGGATCGATAGAACGATCCGACCGTTTTTCCAGCGCCCTTGGCGACAGATTTGATGTACTTGTTCCATTTAAGATCAGGAGTAATGGTCAAGCCCAGAAGCTTGTCAAAACTTGAGGCCTCCTGAAGACGAGAGCCATTCATTTCAATTGATGCCAAATGTTGATTAGAATGTTGATGATGTAAAGAGAGAAGCTTAGTTTTAAATGCATTAAAAGTAACCAGCCACTCCTTTCCCCATTGTACTACGTGCTCAAGATCAGAGGAGAGAGAATTGGAGAGAACTTGGTCATTTACTGTCTTAGATGTGCTACCATAAATGGTAGTGTCGTCAGCATAAATGTCTACAAATGATGTAAGGATGTGATTTGGAAGATCATTAATGTAGATCAGGAAAAGAGTTGGGCCCAGGATGGACCCCTGAGGGACACCGGCATTAATTCTGTGAGCTTCTGATTTTTGCCCCTCAACTACTACTCTTATGAACCTATCAGAAAGAAATGATTTAATAACTGAGAAGACTTTTCCAGCTATACCATAGCTAGCGATCTTATGAAGTAAACTTTTATGCCATACCCTATCAAAGGCTTTAGATATGTCAAGAGCAATTGCCCTAGAAAGATTGCCACCGTCGAGAGATTTGCTAATCCTATGCGATATAACTGTAAGCACATCTGCTGTAGATCTAGCAGAACGGAAACCATATTGAGTGTCACTAAGAAGGTTATTTTTGTTGAGATGGTTGATTACTTCTGTATTTAACACAGATTCTAGCAACGTACTCCTGACGCACAGGAGACTTATTGGCCTGTACTGAGAGGGGGATGAGCGATCACCTGAATTCTTAAATACAGGGCATACAGATGAAATTTTCCAGGGAGATGGGAAACTATTCTCCTTAAGACAACGTTTAAACAGTTTTGTAATTATGGGCGCTCGTTCAGGTTGAAGTTTTTTTAGTACTATAATTGGAATACCGTCAGGGCCAGTTGCTTTACTGGAATCAAGGTTTTTGATAAGCTTGGCAACATCACGTACATATATATGTATATCACATAGCGTGTTTTCTGATACAGGAGGAAATATTGGGGGTTGGCGGCCTTGGTCGCAAAGGGTAGAATTAGCTGCAAAGTTCTTGACAAAGAGTTTGGCTTTGTCTGATGCTGACGAGATTATCTCAGGTCCATTGATAAAAATTGGGATGGAGCACACGCTTCTGTTCAGGATTCTGTTTGCTATTTGCCAAAACAGGTGGGAACCAAGCCGCTGCTCAACTACTTTGGACTTAACAGATTGAGCATACAACTCTCTTGCGTTCCTTATTACTTTCTTACAATGGTTGCTGGCAGTCCTGAAAACGGCTTTCGTGTCGATACATCTATTAAATATATGTATATTTATTTATATATATACATTCATGCATATATTTATATATGTATATTTATATATATATATATTTATATTCTTTATTCACATATACATAGAATTTTGGATTTTTATACACATTTATATATATATATATTTATACACATCGAGACTCATGTATATATATATCTAATTTTGTATTCATATAGGTATTTATGTATGTATTTAAGCACATTTTTACATGTACATATAGTTATATATATATATATTTATATTTATATATATATATATCTATATATGTACAAACATGTATTCATTGAGATATATCCATATATATATATATATATATATATATATATATATATATATATACCATGTACATACACATACCTCTCTCTCTCTATATATATATACCTATATATATATAGGTATATATATATGCGTACATATATTATTATAATCATATATACAAATTTATACATATATTTACATATAACTATGCATATATACATATACATTTACTCATATTCTTATATATATATATGCATGCACATATTGATGTATATATTAAAGTGTACATATATATATATATATATATATATTAACCTTCATACATATATGTATAGATATATTAAGTCACATACATATACTTACGTATACATGCGTGTTCACACATCCGTATATGCATATATATCCATATATACATTCAGATGTATGTGTATACGTATGTATATATATATATATATATATATATATATATATATATATATATACATATAAATAATTGTATACATATGCATATGTGTGCGATTGCAAAAATACGGCATAACTGTTTTCGTGTACATATACTTACACTAAAAGCAAAATTATTTTCATATCAACGTACGTTTGTTTCTGAGAAAATGTAAATTTATTTTTGATAATGTATCAGCAGCTGCAGCAACGGGATTGGAAACAAGAGAAACTTTAGTATATTATTAAGACTGAAGTAAATCACAGTTTTTAGCTGAAAAGAGCAAAGAATGATCCAATAATAACAAACACCCTATTTATATGATATATTTCGTATTCTGTTTGTAATTCGTTCGCTCCTTTCCACTGTTCTTCCGTACACTACAAGGTTTAATATGCTGGGGTTTTATTGACTTTTATTATGAAAAGGTATAGCGATCTAAGTATTATGGTATCAGTCGATACCTGCTAAACACTCTAAGGTATTAATAAGTTTAACCACTAGAGTAATACATTTATGTAAAAATATTATTGGTACTTATATTTTATTAAAAATAGGCAAGAATTTAACAATATTCAACCACCAATTTAGGATAACCCACGCATTCTAATTGAAAGGGTTATAACCTATTCAGTTTTCAAAGCTAAAACCTACTTATATATATATATATATATATATATATATATATATATAACCTACTATATATATATAATATAAAAACTATATTATATATATATATATATATATATATATATATATACATATATAATTTGTGTGGGTATTTGTATACAATAAAAAAGATAATATTTATGATAAACACATTAACAGTTTAACAAAAAACAATTATTTTTGTATATTAAGAAAACTTTTCTACCATTTCTCGTCTGTCTCTGTATGCGTATTCCTCCAATAGCATATATTACATTATATTCTTTTTTTCTATAAATCGAATAAATTAAAATGCAATGATTAAGTACTCAATAAAAATGTATTTTAATTTTTAATGTTTTCGTTTATGAGGGCATACGTTGTCTATTTAACAAAAGTTATTTTGCCAGATTTTCTAGATACAATCGAAATAAGAACCCATAAAACATCAAATATTGAATATGAACTAGCCTATCTTTTTGATTTTTCAGTCTGTTATTGACACGGCCATATTATATTTCGTGTTTGTTTCCTTGTAAAAGTTTATTTCTACAGGAAAAATCACAAGTGGACAATGTTTCGTTACTCACCAAATATTTTTCCATGTTAATAGAAGCAATTCCATCATGAGCTATTCCGTTAATTTATTCAAGAAAAATACTTACAAAACTAAAGTTCTAAAATATCCCGTTTTTTTGTAAAAAAAATTTTTTGTCTATTACTCCCAGACAACGCCGGCCAGGAATTTAAGTATGACATAATTTTGTAAACAATGTAAGACTTTTGAGGCATTGCAAATACGATACATATATATATATATATATATATATATATATATATATATATATATATATATATATATATATATATATATATATTTGACCAAGAACACAACCGAATTACGAGAACGACGCCTGGTGGATTTTGAGAGTTAGGCGGTGATGACCTCGTTATGTATTAAAATGTGGCGTCTGCCCACCTAGAATTTTAAAATGGAACGAATCTGAAGACGAACAATAGCATTGATCTTACCATTTTCGCGATTTACCTTTTTGTTTAGTGGCTGGCTATGTGTTTTGCCATATTTTTTATTGGCGAATGTACGCTCTCCGTCGAAAATGACTGAAAGTTTCTATTAAAAATGTCCGCTCTAATATTTTTCGGGAAATCGTTTGAAACATTTAACAGTAAGAAAAATTATTTGATCAACAAGTATAACTAGCAGGAAAGAAGGAGTGAAGAGATGACACAATTCTGAAGAAAATCTGCTATAATTGTACTGATGAAAAATACTAATTCGAACAACATCACGTCCGTAAGAGGCAAAAGTGCAAAGAAAAAAACAATCGATTAGTTCAGTCAAATTACTGATACGTTTTTGAATTTTATTAAGCACTCTCACATGAAACAGAGATTTACTAGCCGAAATATGTCAGCTAAACATATGAAAAAAGCTCAATGTACTTCAAAAAACGAAATTATATAAAGAGAAAATGTCTTCGTCAGCAAAGAAAAGAAAAACATGCAAATCAATATAAAAATCAGAAAAAATTTATGGGCGTGGAGTTGTCCATACGTTTCTTATTAACTTTAAAATGCATAACATGGATTAACTTCATGTAGAATTAACCTTTTGAGTGTACGCTTGTAGAGTCTATTTGTGGTTCTTTAGACGGTTAACAAATATGACTTGGTGTTTATTATTTAATTTTTATTAATCTCTTAATATCGGGTGAAAATTAGTTAATCCTCATCGAAATGAAAATAAAAATGGCATGCACAAACAGAATCGTTTTTAGTATCGCATCGTATTGCATATGGTGTTTTCATAGGTGTTTGTCGAGGTTGCTCTACGTTACTAATGTGGATATTATATAGTTGCTACACGAAAAAAAGTATATATCGGTTTATATTTTGGGGAAATCACAATGTTTCTAGCTGTAAATGTTTTTATATAATCAGGTTTGATCATGAAATCCTGTTGGAGCACGTGTTGTGTGCACACATTTTTCATAAGTAAGAGAACTAAAATGGGTTTAGTTTCATTATGATAAAAATCTATTGCAGCATTAACAAATTTCTAATAGAGTTAGAGACGTGAAACTAGGTATTTGTTTCGAAAACTACTCATCGACCAAATAAATCTGTATTTTCGGCTTTTCTTACAGTCGTAAAGCTATTCTAAATAAAAAAGGTATTTCTTTAAGACACCGTAACATCTCTTTTGGGAGGCAGCAGTGATCAAGTAAATCCTGATGGGGTTTTCGGCCTAGGTGTGCCCTGTTCGAATCCTGTTACTTCCATAGCAACACGTTCACTAGAGATGGTAACAAACTTTACGTTTTCTCATAATTTTGGAAACCACTATGCGAATTCATCCGAAGTTTCCTTTTTTAAATTTCTTAATTATCGTTAGTATTCCACGGAATAATTCCAGTAATGTGGCAGGCGGTTAAATAAGTACAACATCAAATGAAACGCCCTAATTTTTCCAAGGGAATTTTTACAGTTGGTAGTGGGAAAATATTATGCAAACACCAATAAAGTAAAAGAAAACTATAATAAATTCAAGTCTACTGATCATATTTTTGTTAACTAAAAGATTATAGATTTATAAAATATATAAATATTGCTGTAACTTTGCAAGAAAAAAGTTATTTTTTATTAATTGCTTAATTATAGATTAAGTTTAAATATTTTTCATTTGTGGTATGGTAAAATTATTTTGAAAATTTTCGTGATTTTAGTTTTTTTTATTAAATCAGTATTTATTATTTTAATCAATTTATTTGCTTTGAAATTTTAAACTTTTGAATTACTCATGCATTGATAAAAATATATTTTAAAAATAAGCAATAAAGCAGTTATCCAAAGAAAACATTCTTGACAGCAAAATTTCCAGTTAAAAGCATGCATAAAGTTGTCTTGATTTTTTCATTCATGGCTTAATTTTTTAAAAACTAATGCACAGTCACATAGAATTGGACGATAATTAGCGAAATTTTAGATATTAAATGCGTTCTGCTTGCTTCAATAATCACGTATATCAAAATGAATGGAGGTGCGGCTTCATTGAAACATGGTGAAATAATATTTTGTTTCTTTTGTTTTCGATTCGTCTGACTAAGACAAATGAAAAACCTTTACAGGATACACAATGTAGCGAACAAGATTTACGTTTTAATGGAAACCATATAAACACACGTTTATACTTAGCAAAGTTTAAATTATCATTAGATGTGCAATTTGAAAATACTATTTTGGGGGCAATATATGCAGACTATACATTCTTAATATGTTCCAGGCTTTTCTGCTTTTCCTAAAAAATTACTTGTTAATTAGTGGATTATGTAGAATTTTGTTAAAAAAGAATATGTCAGATTTAGTCAATTCTGTAATCCAACCCTAGGTTGTTTTCATAGGAACGAAATTCAGTAGGTAAATTACTAAAGTAAACATTTATTTTTCTATACTATGAAAATAATGTGTAAATATAAAAACATTTTTATTAGAATGGTAAGCTGACCTTAAAATGGAAAAACTTAGTGAATTTTAGGAGTGTTTACGCCCGATTTGTTCCCTAAGCTGATACGACAAACATTAAAAAAAACAACGACTTTAAACTACGTAAAATACATTAGCAATTTTCTTTTTTTTCTGAAGTTTCTAATTTGCATATGCGTTACACACTCGTTTACAAATAAAGAAACTACTACATAACATAATTACAAAAACGAAAAATCGGACAATTTTTCTAAACCTAAAACTTAATGAAAACCTTGCTTAACCTCGTGTTGTATACGTTTATGGACTTGTGTAGAATAAGGAAATATTATCGTCGGGATTTATTAGGCAGTCTACACAAAGCTTCCAAAATGAAATTTTAACTGTCAAAATAAAAAAAGCAGAGAATTATTTTTAAAAAATGCTGTTATTGTTGGTTATTATTAAAACTATTTGTATTGATTTGAAAATATAGCCAAATACATTTTTCTATCAGTTAATACTCATACTGAACTATTTTTCAAGAAATTAACTTACAATAAATGTTTTCTTTTATTTTAATCGAAATTTTCGTAATGCTTCCTTAAAATTATCTATCAATTTTTCATTGTTTTTTTTCGGAACACCAATATACTATTGGAGTTTAACTTTTCAATTAATTTTTCATTGAGTATCTTCGTAATATCAGAAATAATATATTTTTCTATTGACATGAGTTAGTCAGTCTTTGCACGAAAAAAATCACGGAATTTTACATAAATTTCCCGAAAAAATACAGACGATATCGCGCTTTTTATTTTGCATAAGTGCCTAATTATAGACAGAATAGCCTGAATCTTCAGTATATATTCATATACGCCTGCTCAATGTTTACTTTATGGTTATTAATCTAGCCTTTTTTTTTTTACAAAGGCATCACCACATTATCAAGGCCCAGAGGCCACTCAAGGATAAGGGTTAAAGAGTGTACAGTAGAAGTTGGTCAATATAGTAATCATTAGTAATGAAAATTTGGTAAATTTAATAACTTATATGGAACATAGCCTTTCATATTATGCGATTTTGTAACAAAAACTTAGAAATCAATTTTAATCCAAGATAAGATATTAGCTACTCTTCTCTTAGGTTTTATCATGATTTCTCCGAATTTCTCTTTAAGCAACAAAAAATAAGCCCGATGCTTGTGAACTGTTTGAAGCAGGATTTTTCCGTGTTTTTCCAATTCTAAGACATTTTATTGAAATCATTTCGCCATGATTTATATGGCTGCAAATGAAACAGATGAAAAAAAAAGAAGATTTTCATAAAAAAGAAGAAAAGATACAAAAGATAAATATAAGAAAAGCAGAAAAAAACGAAATCATAGCGCCACCAAACAAAATCATGCAAAAAACAAGATGCCTCAATAAATTATTTAAAAATTAATAAAAAAGAATACGATGATATAAATAAACAATACGTACGATTTTATTAAATGAATGAAAATCAAACAACAGCCTTCATTGAATTAATAAAAAATTAGAATTAAAATACAATTTTAGGCATTCATAAAACAAGAAAATTACTTCATAAAAGTAATAAAGATGTAATAAATAAACTGTAATTATATACATTCAAAAAAGCAAAACACTCCATTAAATTAATAAAATATAATATATAATTGAAATATAATCAGATTCAAAATCAAAATAACAAACATAAAATGTACTACATATTTTATAAATATTATACAATTACATACAATTAAAACAGGACATTTCATTAACTATGAATAAATATAATTATATATATTAAAATAATAAAATTAAAAGTTAATTAAAATAAGACCAATTTATTAAATATATTACACTTATATATATATATATATATATATATATATATATATATATATATATATATTCAAAAATCCTTAGTAAATAAAATTTTACAAAATAAAATTGAATTGTATACATTAAAATACAAAACAAAATATTATATTAAATTTAATACATAATTATAGTTTTTATTAATATTAAACGTTTCGGTCGATATAACCTCCAACCTTCTGCAGGTATATTTTGTCGAACTCAGAAATGTTTCTGTCGAACTCGGAAATTTGGACGGACTTTCGAGCGGAACCCTTTATTTACTTCGCGGGGGTAGCGTATATTTCGGTCGCCCACACTGGGGGTTGAACCTTCACCCTTCAGGAGAATATCACTTTCACAATTGTTTTTTCCCAGTAATCCTGTTACGTACTGGGAGTTATTTTTGAAGGTACAAAATATGAGAGTATGTTCCGTTTTTCTTATTTAGATGACGACTTATATATGTGTTGTTGTTCATGTTAGTAAGAGTCTTAGTGTGTTATCAAGGCAGTCTCAGGAGTGTTCATGTTGTTGAGTGTTCATATGTCTTAGGATGTTCATGTTTGTGGAGATAGCATATATTATATATATTCATTGTGAGTGTTCATATTGCTGAGAGATAGATACATTGGTGAAATATAGACAGGGTGCATATAAAGAGAGACAGACAGGTACAGATTACTACAGGAGCACCAAGCCTGTAATTCAATGAAAAGAAATTTATAAATATCTTGATAGATAGACCGAGAGTGTGTTTGCCATTTACGTTTGACGGTTGTACATTTTTATAAACACAAAGTTCATATTAATACAATTTCACTTTACCTTTGTTTTGATAGAATGACACAACATAAGATGGCAGTTATAAAAACACATGATGATACATTTATTTCTTCGACCGGTCGGACATGATTCTGTATTTCAGGGATTCAAAGTTTTACATTTTGACGAAGTTTTTAAACATCTCGCTTCCTAGTGGGTGTCTTGACTCTAAGGGAGAATCGGGCTGATCTCTGCTTCTCTGATCTGACTGATTTGATTCTCTTCTCGCTCCTCCCCCTAACTAACTTCGAACTCTCCTATATTGAGGAATCATTTCTGCCCTGACGTCACACGTATGTCTGGTCAACGTGGCTAAAACTTACGTGTTTTCAACATGCACGATTTCCATGTTTTGAAACCATTTCTGACGACCAGTAAATTTTCCACTCTCTTTGTTGTAAAGAAATGTAGCCTACTTGTCTAATTCTGTAACCGATATTTTTTATTATGAATTATTTCTAAGAAACGTGGATAGTTTTTCCATCCAAATCGTATTTATTAAATATTTTAAAAGAATCAACAATTTAACTGGACATTCCATTTAAACCTATTGTTCTTTAAAACGTATCTACAGGGTTCAATCATTGTTTTATCTGATATCATTTTCATTTAACTAATTCTGTTTTATTTTTAACTTGCATTAAAAGAGAACAGCCATTTTTATGTAACAATCTAACCACTGCACCACGGGTGCTTGCGGAAAATTCTAGTACAAATTTTAGGAGCCTTAAACCTACTTTTTATGTCACGTTGTAAATACCACCATTTATTATTAATTATTACTATATAGTAATGTATATCTATCTCTACAATTATTACTTGCATACATCATCTATTGTTTATTATTACTGGTTCCATATCGTATTCAATTCTATACTAGATCTACTTAGCAGTTGCTTATTCCCCAGCATATGCGCTGCTTCTTTCAGTGGTCTTACTCTCCACCTTTTCTCTCTGTTTATAATTTTTACTTCGTCCTATAATGGTAGATGGTTTCCCCTTTCTTTCCAGATATGGTCAGCTGTACCTGGCTTTCTAATCTCTCCACATACTATGGCTTTTCGATGTTCTTCTAACCGTACTTTCAACGGACAACACCTTTCACCTCTGTACAGTTTTTCCACATTTACATGGGATTTCATATACACAGTTCGTAGTCATGATTTTTTTTCTGTATGCCACTTGACTCTCACAAGCTATTTCCAGAGAGTTGAATCACTCCTGAATACTGTCCTGATGTCATATAGATTACATATTCGTTGAAGTTTTAACGGATTCCTCCAAATGAAGAAGTTCCACGGGAGTATGAAATTCACAGGCGTTTGCCAGTCACATGTATAACCCCGTAAACTCCTGTAAATTAATTACATTTTTAGAAATAAATACAATTATATGCATTAGCAAGCGTCATTAAAGATACTTCATTTAATAAAATAAAGTTTAATAAATAAGATATAATTATATACATTCACAGAACAAAACGAATAATCTTATTAAATGCATAATATATAAAAATTAAGAAAAAAACATTTAGCAATCAGAATATGATCCGTGTAATGTGTAACGTACACGAGACAGAACTTTTTGAAAGCGTCAATTTACTATTTTAGCCTAAATATTTGTTGATTTTTAAAAGTATAATCTGTTATGTTTTACACATCAGTTGTAAATAAAATGTACGTTAAACTGTTTAGCTCTACTGTGTAATACCGTGTCCATGTTGATTTATAAAATATTTTCGTTTTTCCATCACCGAATATTTTATAAAATAATGTTCACAAGACTCTCAAACTATTCCAGCAACAGATTCAAAATTTGCTATACATGGCACTGAGATTTGGGAAAATCTTTGTAATCCGTTTTCGACCAGAAATTTGGTTTTTAAGGAGTCAAACTTAAACGATTGGACCTTTGAGAACTCTACCAAACTCTTGCGCCAATTTTTGGTCTAAACACTTGAAATTTTAGATATAGGTCCCTTGGACATGGATATTACTTAATAATTTGATTT
The DNA here is from genome assembly GCF_053919585.1 of Euprymna scolopes. Classification (NCBI taxonomy): domain Eukaryota; kingdom Metazoa; phylum Mollusca; class Cephalopoda; order Sepiida; family Sepiolidae; genus Euprymna; species Euprymna scolopes. The sequence continues at coordinate 65,484,318 of NC_136519.1, forward strand.
GAGCCCAAAACAATAAATTTTACTGGGTCATAGTAGGGGTTAAGTTAAGTTAAAACAATTGGACCTCTGCGGTCTCTACTAAATTACTAAGACAATTTCGTGTCTAAATATTTGAAATTTTACATAAAGGGTATTCAGTGATAGAGCTAGCGTTTTAATCGGTTTGAGTCGAAAATTTGAGCTACCAATATATAAATGTATGTATGTATGTTTGCATGTCTGCCTAAAAATTTTGACAGAGGCAGCGGATCTTCACAAGATCAAGATCGTTTGGAAGGCCGACCCTTCAGTCGACAATACCGAAAAATTGGCTAAAATCATTTGTTTCTTAACTCTACACTGGGCACTTTTCTACGTGGAGGGGTCGCTTTTTTCACCTATATTTTCGGAAGTCATCCCCTCTTATCGATTGTCTATCCGTAATTTAAAGCTACGTTACTTCCGCTTTGGCGGTGGTCGTAACAGTAAATACGTCACGTTTTCCCAGTTATTTTCCTTCTTCGCGGTACGGGTTCGAGCCTGCCTTCCTACAACCACTTTTTTTGCTCGAAACACGCTTCCAAACACCCGGGCAACGCCGGCCACCTATGCTCGTCTGTAATAATTTAAATGTTTTTTTTCTTTGTGCATTTTGATTAGTTTTGACATTTCACTTTTCTTCCAAACTTTTTGATCGTCTTTGAAAATTCGGTTTTTCGTTATTCTAATACAATTGTTTGAAATAACAATTTCATTGGTCTGTCAAGATCAAATTTTATCAAAGCATCGGCATCACTAAACGCGCATATTAAGTGAATGCATCTTTCAATCTGCTCAACCTTCTCTGATTTTTTTCTTTTCTTTATGCCAAGCTTTTTTAAAGAAAATCAAAAAGAAAATTAACAGAAGTTTGAAAGCATAAAAAACACAGCTCACTAAATTAATTAAAATTTAAGAAATAGGAGAAAAATAATTAAAGGTAAAGAAAAATTTATGAAAAAACAACGTAAGACTAACAATGTTTCTAGCGAGACTGGCATTTGCATATTTTATTCGCTGGCCATAAATCAACTCCAAAGATAAAATCGCGATATCTCACGTTGTGTCGGAACGAGACTTTACAAGAATAAGTCCCTGTCTGCGGATGACACACAATTAATACCAGGCGTCTTAACAGTACTTTACTCAGCTGACTACCGTAAGCACTAGGTTGGCACAAGGACACATTATATATAAGGCGTTCACATCGTGACAGCAAGCATGGTTGGCAAAATCGTATTTTCAGATATACGAGGATCGTTCCGAAAGTAAGACATTTTTACAACAATAAATTCTGAAGAACTACGAAAGCAGCAGTGGTATCATCACAACGAACGACGTTCTGTGCTCCAGAATTTATTATTCTACATAGTCACTTTTGTCCTTAATGCACTTTTACCAGCCTCTGTTGATCCGCGCTTTGTCACTCATATCGTTGTCGCCACTCCGAAACCGACAAGATTCTCATATGCATTCGCCCGATTTTCGCGTTTAATAGTACTTAATTCCCTTCATTTTCCTGGCAATTGTTTGGTTGCTCTGAGGTAGAGGCTTAGCTAAAGAAAGTAAAAGGATGCTTCGTGTTTGGTTTCTAATTTCATAATCGACCGGAATTGTCACATTTACACGGATGGTTGCGTAAGCATGAAACAATAGAATGCGTGTTTGATGTAAGAGAAGGGGCAGTTCCTGATCGGTTTTTTTTTCAAACCATTTTTTTTTCTTTTGGCGGGCTAGTGTTCCAGTGTGAAAAGAAATTTGCCGTATTAGCAAACCTTTTCGATTTCCATAAGTCGTCCTCAGGCGAGTGATAAAAAAGAAAAAAAACCCTAAAAATTGCGTTGGTTATTTTAATGAAAATATGATAAAAGGTGTTTAAAAGATTAAGAATACTTAAAATACTTAAAATACTTAAAAGCACTTAAGCGTTCCTTCTCATTCATATTGAGTTTGGTTGATTGTTGTTTTTCATACGGATTAGTACGGCTTCAATAATCATGAGGTGAAACAACTAAAATGTTGGTGTTTTTAATTATTTTGTCCCTAAATTCAGTTTTTGGGGAAGTCGTGTGCTCTGAAGTATGTGGGAATATCGTCGTCAATGGGGTTATTCGGGGAAGATAGGTGGAATGTTAGTCGGCGAGAGATACTGGTGCTAGTTATGCTAGTAAGTGTTATTTTTGGAGACATATTTTTCTAAAGGGCATTTCTAGTTTTGAGTAAACTGTCGTTGGGCGTAGGTTTAGTGTTTATAAAGAATCGACTTGTTTTTAATTTTTTGTAATAATACAGTTTTGTCGGTGGTTGAAATGTGTTTGTGTATGCTATTTCTGATTTCTTTGTCTATTTCACAATTCGCATGCATCTGGTTACAATCTATATATCTATAAACGTGAACGTGTCTGTGTGTCTGTCTGTGTGTCTGTGTGTCTGTGTACATTTCCCTACACAATTACTCTGTCAGTTTTTAGTATAAAGACTCGGAATTTGATATACAGGGTATTGAGATTTGGGAAAATAAATGTTAAAGGGTTATAATAGGGGTCAAAGTTTAAAAAATTGTCCTTTTTTTCTCGGACAACACCTACAAACACCCGGGCAACGCCGGGCAAGCATGCTAGTATATCTATATTAGTGAACGTTCCTGTGTGTCTGTCCGTGTACATTTCCCTACGTAATAACTCTGCCAATTTTAAGTTTACGGACTCGAAATTTGATATACAGAGTAGTGAGATTTGGGAAAATCTATGTGACCGGTTTTCGGCCAGAAATTAGGCGATTTAGCGGTCAAAGTTCAATTATTTGACGTTTAAGAACTCTACCAACCTCCTCTTACAATTTTAGGTATAAATACTTGAAATTTTAGATATAGGTTTCCTGGACATGCATCTAACTTAATAACTTAATTTGAGCCCAAAACAATAAAAAAAATTAAGGGGTCATAATAGGGGTCAAATTTAAAAAAAATTGACCTTTTTTATTTATTTATTATTTTTTTTTTTTTGCTCAGCATACACCCCTCCAAACACCCAGGAAACACCGGACACCCATTCTAGTATGATATACTATTATTATTATTATTATTATTATTATTATTATTATTATTATTATTATTATTATTATTATTATTATTATTATTATTATTATTAGTGTTTTATTAATGGCGGTTAAAGTTTGTTTAACCTGCTGGCCAACGATATAATTTTGGAAGTTTTTATTAATCAGGATTTGATTATTGTCTAGTCATTAGTGGAAAAACTTCGGTTGGCTCGTTAGATGAGATTTTCCACTACGACTATTTTATAACTATCGGGAAATTCACTTATATAATTGAGGAAACATGATTCTTTACTGGCAGGTTTTTTTGTATAAGTAGGTAATACATCTATCAGTGTTAGCTTTAATTTCGCTATCGAGGAAGGGAATAGTGTTATTTAAATTAATTTCTCTGCGTGAAATTTAGTACGGAATTATTTTAAGTGCAAATTTGATTCTTATTTGTCCATTTAAATTTTTTTATAGAAGTATATCATCGACATACCTAACATAGATGGATGGTTTTTGTGTTATATTAAAGATTTTAGTTTTCAGTCCAGGTTAATCATGTACAGCATATATATATATAATATATATATATATATATATATATATATATTATATATATATATATATATAGTTTTGAATAAAATAGGCGAACGTTTCTCAAGAGCCCTTTCGGCTATCATCTCATCAGGAGAAAATCGATAGCGTACAAAATAATATTATGTCGAAAATAAAGAGTTCTAATGGGGAACTTATTGAATGTGTCAAAAGTACGGGGATACTAAAATAAATTTATTAACGTTTACAAAACGATTAAAATATTGGCACAACGAGGGGTGAAAAAAAAACGGGAGAAAAAATTAAAAGTTCCTCACAGAGAATCAAACGCATTGTTTCTCTTTAGGGAACTTTTAATCTTTTCTCCCGTTTTATTTTATAAAATCAACAGGTTCTCTACAGTGTACTGTAGACTACAAAGTATTCTGGACAAAGTCACTGCGAGGAGGCATGAGAAGTTTCCTTTCAGTGCGCCGCAATGTGTTCCCAACTTGAACTCTGTCAAGGCAGGATAAGATTTCTACTGCATCCTTGGACGTACCTGGCTCTTATATAGAAAATTGCATCAGCAGTGGATCGATAGAAAGATACAGCAATTTTTACAGCGACCGTCTCAACGGATTTAATGTACGTGTTCCATTTCAGATCAGGAGTAAAGGTCAAGCCCGGAAGCTTGTCAAAACATGGAGCCTCCCTGTAATGAGAACCATTAATTTTAATGTATGCCAGATGTGGTTCAATCGTTGATGATGGAAAGATATAATGAAATAATACTTCGAGGATACGATTCTTTATGAGTATATCCGTTATTCCGTTCAGATTCTAATTTGCTGGGCGTGCAAATTATAAAGTCATGGTAAACCAAATTATTAATCAAGCTAATTATCAGCTAATGGGGGCAAATAAATCCTAACTAATATACAGGCCCGTGAACGTCGGTTTCCTGTATATCGTGGTATAGAAATTGTTACCTGTCCTTTGTACTAACACATCCAAGAGAGGAATAGAGTCATTATGTTCCTCCTCTATGGTGAATTGTAGTGCTGGGTGGAGATTATTCAAGTGCAGGAAAAAATCACTCGATTCGTGGAGGAACTTTAAAATGATAAAGGTGTGCCAACGTACCGCCAATAACGAAAGGGTCTAATAACCCGAGTGAATAAAGCAGCTTTTTGGAAACCTAGAAATATATTCGCTAGGATTGCACCCAGCGGACTATTGCCATACCATCCACCTGCTGATACATTTCATTGTTAAGGCTGAAACTGAAAGACTTAGTAGCCAGTTCCATAAGTTCTAGAAAAATCCTCCCTGGAAACGTAGGGGTGGTTAGCATGCTGCGATACAACATAGCAGCACATAATTGAATCGTTTACATCGAGAAGAATGTTCCTAAATAGGCTAGTTACACAAAAATAACAAAAGAAGTTAGTTTGGGGACAACGTTCTCGTATTGTAGCGGCGAAACAGAACGATTCCGCAATACAATTACTTGACAATTGCCTCAGTACAGGTTCCAGGGTCTCGGCCAGCGACTTTGCAAGTTCCTTTTAAGCTGATCCAGTTTTGGATAAGATGAGTCTTAAGGGGACACCATACTTATGGATTTTGGGCAGTCCGTACATTCGTTGTCGTTGCGAATCGACGGGACAAATTCTATCATAAGAATCCTTTCTGATAAATTTATTTTTATGCATCTGAAGAAAACGTTTTTTAACTTTTACTTCAGTACTTGAAACGTTATCCTTTGAAATGTTACTAGCTTCTAAAACTTAGTAGGATCGTTCAGAATATTTGACATTGTATTGAGTATAATCCTTACAGTTAAAAATGACCACACCTGTACCTTTATCCGGTTTAGTAATATAAATATTATTATTAGACTTCAAAAATTTTGTGGCTTCATAGCAAATTGTTGTATGTTGATAGAAGAATTGGCGAAACTGTATGCGAGTTCAGCTAACTTTGCCTTCATATAGAGGAAACCGTCATTCGACCTAGGCTCATGGTGTTTGAGCTGTGAATGTTGAACGTCAAATTAGTAAAATATTTCCTTATCAATGCGAGGTGGAGGGATATCCACATCAAAACCTCTGGCTAATAATACGTTATCTGTGTGGGAGAGAGAAACATCAGAGAAATTAAATACATGTTGGTCAATTTCGATATCAACAACATGCCTGGCACGAATACGCATATCAATACATCTCTGATGGTTGAAACGAGCTTCATTTCCACGTTAATTGTCACCAACAGATATATATATATTTAGAGAGCCGTATTATATTAAAACAAAAAACAAAAAAAAAACCGAAAGGATGGTCCACGTGAATGACCAAATCCGGCGGTATTTAGCAATAAATTAATCGAGAATACGACCAAAGTTCGTGCAATTATCCTTGATAAAAGCACATTTCAAATTAAGAGCGTCCTGGCTTTTATTTTAGCAATGCGCCTGGAAATAAATCCGAGTGCGACATAATTGTAAAAGTAGGACTTCAAAAATACTATTCTAGCTCTAAGATAAGAAACTTGCATAATTTCGTGTAACATATCTATGCATTATGATATGTACCTACTCTGAAAACATTTAAAAAGATTTTTAGTGGTACAAAAGTTTATAATAGCTTTAAACAATACATCTAAAGCCATGCCAAGTTGGGGGACAAATAGACAAGATTATTTGAGAGGGAAGCGAAATATTCGTTGATAAAACGATTTAAGAGTAAATTAATTAGCGGTTATATAAAAAAAAACTATTGAAATAAACCTCGAGATGTCTTTCAGCCGATACATTATCAAGAAAAAAACATCGGTGGATACGATTAAAAGGAGAAAAAGGATTTAGTAATTATCGTTAATAAATATTTGTTATTTTTACAAATGTGGGCTGTGAAAATGGAAGAATAGGCAAAAAAATTCTCGCCAGTATCAGGGTATAAAAAAAAGAAAAACATATACATGCACAATGACATACACGTATTCACACATGCATATGCATATACCTATGCATATATACGCATAGATGTATACATGCACACACTTGCACACACAGATGCAAAAAATATACTCATATACGCATGCAAAAATGTTTCTCCTCAAATGTCTATTAAATTTACATTTGCACGCCGAAGAGTGCTCAAACTATCAGTCTGTTTACATACAAATAGTAAGCTTTACTTAATCGCTTTAATTATGCGTCGGGTGAAAACATAATTACAAAGTGCTCAACCCAAAGAGAGGAGCTTAGTAGTATCCACATGCAGTACTGTTTCATTGTATCACAACTCATCAGTGCGGCTAGACCTACACCTTTTCCCAGTCTTACCTACAAACGCCGTGTTGACAGTCGGCAGCTCTAACCATCGGACCACGAAACATTTCCCGTAAATATATCTCCTCAAATGTCTATTAAATTCACATGTGTTCGTCGCACAGTACTAAAACTATCAGCCTGAAACTTGGTAGAGAAGTGATACATAGGGCATAGAGTAAAGTTCATTTGTGCTTTATATGGTCAAATTGCAGGACGGTTTCTATTATTTATAAGCGATTTCATGGATGGACTATATCAACTTGCATACGTAACCCTATAGATTATATCGCATTTGAACTCGGAACACTCGATTGCTAAGCGTGTGTTAGTATATTGATTTGTAGTTTGCATTAAAACAATACGTTTCTTGACTGAAGTCTAATTCGCAAAGAAAGGACGCACACTAAATAACTCATTTGCACGCTGGTTCATGTGCGATCAAAAACAATAAACTCTTTATTTGAAAAAAAGCCGCCCCGACTCGGTCATGATTTCATATTTTATTATACCAAGGTCAGATTACAGTGAAATCGCAAGGTCAAATTACAGTGAATTCACTGTTCAATGAGATCAAGTATTAATCAAAGCTCAAGAGATGTGAGGTGATCAGATGGGAGTCGAAATTGATGACCGTTGCTATGGCAGTGTAATTTGGGCATGCCCTCTGTAATATGCCACCGGGAGCCCACAACCTCCCCTCAAATTGCATGACGAATGGTGTAGGGGGATACTTTAAGGATTTTCGATTAATTTTATTCGGTTTGGGTTGAAAAGATAGCTGTGTCGTATCTTTGGTTATTTATATTTTTGAAAAAAAAGATTTCTCTCTTTTTTCATCTCTTCGATCTCGACACGGATTGGTCAATTTTATTTGAAATTAATTTTTGTACATGTCTCTATGCATCACTTAATATAGCTCTCTTTGTCGGTCTGTCACGCTTTAGTTTCAAATCGAAAGTTGTGATCGCTGGAAGTGCAGATTGGCATAGTTTATTAATCGTTGAGGATGCTTTTTTTTCAAATGTGTTAATTTAAGAAATAGGTTACACTAATGAGAAATTACCGAATTTACAATCAATTTCGAATTAAATCGAATATTCATGATCGAAATTTGGTGAAAAACAAGGCATAAATAAAACATTTTTCTTCAAAATACTGTTGGGTTGCAGAATGCACTGTGAATTTTTTTACTAATTTTCTTGCAACTACAATAATTAGACTGATTCTTCAGCATGAATGGTTAAAATAGAGATAGGAAATAAAAGCTGAATTGTAGGAATTAATTTAAATTAAAAGGAGATAACATAAGTTAAACAATACTTACAGAATAACGTAAAATGGAAAAACGATGGAGATAAGATATATTTAAAATGAAGATAAGATATATTAAAAAGGAAGATAAGATATATTCAAACTGAAGCTGCGTTAGAGTTTGTTGAAATATAATAGATACTAATCATGTTCAAACTAAGGTACATTCTTGCTGATTGGAAAAAAGGTGTCATTAAATCAACATCAACACCTTCCAGAACTTTCAAATGAAATTTGGAATGGGCATCCCTCAGAATAGGAAAAAAAGGCAATGCTCATTTTCCCTGGCATAACGTTTTTAAAGTAAATGGTCAGTTATGGAAAAACTGGATGCAATACTTAAAACGTCCGTTACCAAGTAGGTTCCATTTCTGATTTTGCTAAGTCTGAGATGTTCTATTCTACTATTTAATTTAACGTCTTTTGACACACATAATCGGAACTGCAACTATATTTAAATTAGTAAATATTATAATTATGGTGGCGACTAGAACCCGTTTTTGTGAATGCCATAAGCGGGTTCGTAGACAAAACGGCTTATGCTTTAGAATTTTAAAGTAATACATTCGGGTCCCCATAATAAACCATATACTCTGATAAGTATTTACTAAAACATATCAACTTGATATTATTTTTTTAAATAAAGTTATTATTGTATCGATTCCTCACAAGCCACATCCTGTGATTTATCGGAATCAATAGTGAATTTCTATTCTAATGCTTGGGCCTCTGTTTCCATTTATTTTATTTTGTCATTGTTATAGTTTTAAAACTATATTATACAGTAATTCTATTAAAATTGATGCTCAGTGAGAGGAAACCTAGTAATTGTTGTTAAATTATGTATATCATGCTCTGCATGAAATATATTTTACGATTTTCATCTATAAATTTTTCATTGTTCAGCAGTTTATGGGAAGAAACTCACGTAAAAATGACACTAAGTTATGCTCTCCTGAATTATCGGCAAGCGATACTTGGATCGCAAACTTGTAATAGTAAACATAGTTTATTTCCCAAAAACTATTTCCCGTAAAATTTCCTATGGATATTAAAATTAATAGCTTGTACAATTTTTCTGTAGTTGATATCTGATATTTATGATGCATATTCTAACTGATATATGGTGTAAGATGTGTATGCTAATAAACATGTCGATTGCATCTAACATTCAGTTCAGTTTTCTATTTAAGATCATGCGCTCCCTTCCATCAAAGTAAAATCATATTCTGTAAACGAGGAGTACGCCGATTAATTGACAGGTAATCGGCAATCGGGTTTATTAGCCACTTCACTGATTAATCACATATACTTTTATTGACAAAATTGAAATACGACAGACAAAGAAAGGGGTATAGGGTGTGGATATATCTCAATATAAAAAAATCACAGTAAACGTGTATTTCCACGAGAACCAATATAACCAGGCAAGAGAAATATGTTAACAATATAAGTATTAGCTTTATTTCATTTTTCCTCAGTTTAAACAGATGATTTCTTATGAACCGACAGTACCTCTTCAAGAAAATAGTTGATATTTAAAAAAATACATTTAGTTTAAAAATGGGTATGATAATTACAGTGTTACGTAATTGATATATGAAAACTTGTATACAGTATTCACGGAGGCCTTTTTTTCGTCATATTTAGATCGTTTCCTTTTTAATTTTATCTATTTTTATCCGTATCACATGTTTATCGTTTTTGCTTTCCCATTTATCTTCCCTATTTTTCCTTTCTTCTTTTATTATTGGCTCGTCTTTAATTATTCCTATTATGTCACAGTGACCCATGTATATTTTATTAATGTTTACTATCTATCTATCTATCTATCTATCAATCAATCATATATATATATATATATATATATATATATATATATATATATATATATATATATATATATATATACAGTGATGATCATATTTATTAGCACGGTAAAATAAAAGTTAAATTTTGTCTAATAAATTCTAAAAAAGGGATTAAATTAAAGAAAATAACAAAGTATATTATGTATTTTTAACTGGCCTTTCCGATGCAGCAATCGGATTTTAGAAAAAATAAATAACAAAGGAACAACAAACATAATTGCAAAAAACCCTTGTTTAAAATTATTGGCACGATTTATGTAATAATCAATTGTATAGCCTTTGGCCTTGATTACCTTCCTCAGTCGCTTTTCATAGTTTACAACCAAGTTGTTGCACTCTTCAGTAGTAATTTTAGCCCACTCTTCCTGACAATAATCCTCCAATTGAATAAGATTCTTAGGCTTCCTTTGCATTACCCTCAATTTTAATGTTCTCCATAAATTTCTAATTGGATTAAGGTCTGGGCTTTGTGATGGCCACTCCAAAACATTAATATGATTGTCCTCAAGCCATTTCTTAGTCAGTTTAGCCGAATGCTTTGGGTCATTATCTTGCATGAACCTCCAACGACGACCAAGTGAGAGCTCTTTAGCAGAGTCTTTCAGGTTTTCATCCAATATTTTAACATAATCTTCCTTTTTTATGCTACCTGTGACCTTAACAAGTCGCCCTGGTCCAGAGGCAGCAAAGGATCCCCAAAACATCAAACTGCCTCCACCGTGCTTCACTGTGGGTATGGTGTTCTTAGGCAGGAAAGCTTCGCCAGATTTTCTGTAAATATAAGACACTTTATTATGGCCAAATAACTCTATTTTCGTTTCGTCAGTCCATAGAACACGTTTCCAGAATGCAACATCTTTATCAATATGACGTTTTGCAAAGGCTAGCCTTGCTTTCAGGTGCATAGGCTTCAATAAGGGAGTCTTTCTCGGACGACATGCTTTTAAACCAGCTCTCTTCAAAACTCTACCAACTGTATGTCGAGATACATTCACTCCAGAGGTGCTCTGTTCATCAACAATCTCCCCAACAGAGATCCTTGGGTTTTGTTTTACTTGTCGAACAATTTTCCGTTCATCTCTTGGGGAAAGAATCCTTTTTCTCCCTCTACCCTCTAAACTCATAACGTGGCCTTGCGATTTGAACTTGTTTATTATGGCTCTAACAGTGGATTTGGGAAGGTTTAGCTTCTTTGAAATCTTATCATAGCCCTCCCCATTGGTATAGCATGCTACAACAAGCTTCCTGACATCTTCGCTGTGTTCCTTAGTTTTAACCATGGCGATTGAAAATTATAATTTAGTCACTTATAATAGTTTAAATAAATCGCTATCTAAAAATTATCTGAAAAAAAATATTTACTGAATTAGCGTTAAACAAGCATAATATGGTTATAAAAAAGTTCAGAAAGCACGTAAACCGGAAATTGATTGATATTATACTGATACTAAAAGAAAAACAAAGCCGTGCCAATAATTTTGAACAAGGGTTTTTTGCAATTATGTTTGTTGTTCCTTTGTTATTTATTTTTTCTAAAATCCGATTGCTACATCGGAAAGGCCAGTTAAAAATACATAATATACTTTGTTATTTTCTTTAATTTAATCCCTTTTTTAGAATTTATTAGACAAAATTTAACTTTTATTTTACCGTGCCAATAAATATGATCATCACTGTATATATATATATATATATATATATATATATATATACAACCCTCCGATTTATCTTTAAAAGTTATACCTAATTTTAATTGCAATTTACTACATTATTTTTATTTAATATCTAAATGCCATAAAGCCATTTTTTGCTATTATTTTTACAATGCGTTTGTTTACTATGCGTTTGTTTACTATGCGTTTGTTTACTATGCGTGTTGTCATATAAAAGAAAATAATAAAGAAATCTAAACATCTGACACAAAAATACCTGAATAATTAAATCCAGACAAGAAAAATCTTAGTGAGTAATCAGTTCAATATTTTCATCATATACTGTTTTGTTAAAAATTCATTTCCTTATAGTTCCTTCCATTTACTATTTGTAAAAATAAAGGAATTCTAACGTATTTCTCTAAACATTTAAAAGCAACGTTTTAATACGTTGAAAGGGAAAATGCAGATAAATGTTTAAATAGCGGGAAAGTATTTTTTTCAGGGTTTAACTGAAGCAGTGTAGAAGCTTACTTGTGTAAGAAAACAAATTTAAGTATTAAAACTATTTTAGCAAATCGGTTTAATTCATGAAAGGCTGAAATCAAAGTTTGCATATTTATTTGTGTTTATTAATCCTACATCTGTAAATAAATTCAACAACCTGAAACGGGATATTCTTATTTTAGTAATAAAGTCAGTTTTTTTTCTTGGCAATTTTTAACACATATATTCTAATGCTAATTGTGTTCCAGATACATGTAGACATACATTTTTGTTTGCGGTCCTTTATACTTTTATTTAATATAGATTTTTTATTATGTTCTTACATCAACCGTCGAGTTTTTCTTACCATCTTCTCAGTCATAACAGTTAGATCCATCCGTGTCTTTTCGATGACTGCCAAAATACTTTTCATTTGGTTAAAGTTTCCTCTTTGAAATCTTTAACTAAACTAGGTATTATAACCTTTTTCCTAGTCTTAAGACTCATTTTCTCTTTACTTCTGCGATACCTTTAACAAGGTTATTTGAGTATTTGAGAGAACACTGGCTAATCTAACCCTTTGTTTAGTCCACGACCGCTTTTGCCCTTAATACTCAACCATTGTTTGCCGAGATTGTTCAAGTTCGGCATATTTTACTTAAGTACTCAATTTATTTTGATGAGATTATTCGAGATAATTACGGTTGACACCTGACCAAACCGCCTATATAAATGTGTCCCTGACTTAATTGCATTTTCTACTTTTCTTGTGCCACAATACAGTTCAGCTCATCATAAAGCATCGGCAGTTATATTTAATGCGACAACTGTTTATTCGCCAATTAATTAATTTTCGCTATTTCTGAGCTTTTTTGTTCGTAAACATGAAAAGTACACAAACTTCTGATGGTTATGTTATGTTCCATGTCCGGAGAAATTTGATCCTTTATCCGATTTCTGTTGACAACTCATTGACTGTCTACAGAAAAAATTGTCGCTATTTATATTATCCGTCTCTAGAACCGAGTGCGGTGAGCACCCTAAATGCTTAGTGAGCATTTATTTTATAACCACGGTCTTATCACAATACATATTTTTTGTTTCAAGATTAATTTCCTTAATACCTGACCGTCACGCAATCTTGCTCGTCGTAATATTCTTAATTAAAAAGTCTTAAAATGTGTATATTTAAATGTTCAGTAATTTTCTGAATTCAAGTAGCAAAACACCAACAAACAAAGAGGAGGCAAAAAAATTATATATAAGTCGCTCATCATACCCCGTGCTAAGAATGTGCGTGGGTTTTCTTTTTAATTATTAAAAAAAAAGGAAACATTACAATGTCTTCACATTTAATAATTCTTTTCACAATTAATTATAAACGCCCAATCAGGTTCTAACAGAATCGTTACTCTTTTTTTTAAACAAAATCAAATTTTGTATTTGTGTATTACTAAATACATGCATTATATTTACTTTTTTACATGATGTAATAGATCAAATCTCTATTTAAGTCTTGTAAAATTCTCAGCTACATTTTCAACATTTAAAATATAATACTTTATGAAAATAATACTGGAGATACCGATTAAATAATCGAAACATAAACTGGTATACTCTAACTAACTATCTAAAGCCAACCAAGCTATTTGTTTCGTAAAAATAAGTATGCATAATCGACCCGTAAGACGAGGATTTTTGTCTTTAACATTAAAAAACCGTAAACAACATGCCACGGTCCTCTGTGAGACAATCCAAAACCTTTTGCCAGCAAAATCTTATTCTCAAGGTAACGTTGATATATCCTTGATCAAAACACTTACATAATCTAGACATTGCCATCATACGTGAGCGCAGGAGTGATGTAAGGTGCAAACTGTAGCGCTAGTTACAAACGAGTCAAAGTCTCATTATTACAATGTAAGGAAGTAGATACCCTCTTAGGCTCTCATTTATTTATATCACATTTGACGGAACTTGGAAGCGATTCAAATCAAAAGTACATAGACAATAGTGCTCAATATTCTCACTATAAGTCAACAAAACATAGCGATTAATTTGATGGAAATGATTTTAAAATCGCCACATTTTTAAAAATATTTCTTTGTTCAAAAATACCAGAAAAATATAATAAAAAGCATATTAAAGGACAGCGTGAGACACGTCATATAAAGAAGAAATTGTGGGCCCAAATTTCGGCGAAAATAAAGATTGCAAGTATTAATATATATATATATATATATATATATATATATATATATATATAGGTGTGTGTGTGTGTGTGTATGTGTACATATATGTATGTACATATACATATATATGTGTATATACATATATATATGCATATATACATATATACACATATACACATATATATACATACATATATGCATATATATACATATATACACACATATATACATATATATACATATATATACACACATATATACATATATATACATATATACACATATATACACCTATATAAACACACATATATACCCCTATATACATATATATACACATATATATACATATATACATATATATACACATATATATACACATATATACACATATATATACACATATATACACAGGTATACACGTATATATACACATATATATACATATATATACATATATACACGTATATACATATATATACATGTATATATATACATATGTATATATATATATATATATATATATATATATATATATATATATATGATGACAGCAAATTCGTTCTCGAACATTGTCATTACTTGATATAGCACACAAAAAAGATATATAGAAACACGAAAACAAATCAGTGATGGGCCGTACAAAGGTAACCTTTAAGCCCTGTCAAAATCGGGCATTATTTTGCACACATTGTACAGATAGGTGGGCCACTAGTAGCAGGTTCTTATAGGTCACTTCTATGTATAACCAAATGCCGCTTCAAACCACCTGCTGTTTGGTACGTCCGCCCGCAGTTGACACAAGTTAGATCTGGCAACACAAGACTGTTTAGTGGCCCACTGCGCTGATGAGTAGTCTGGTGGCTTATCAGGCCAGCTCTGCTCAGGCATAATCTTCCGCACACCTCACACTCCAGACCAATTTGGCGCCCCCGCCAATCCACTGCTCCGTTCATTCTCCCTTTCCAGATATCACGCTTCAGCTGCTCATACTGGGTTCGATCTGCCTCAAACTTACCCACACCTCCCCGCAAGGTCCTTCTCCACCCTCCAAGATCTAAAGCAAGACCCTCCCAGGTTTTTAAACTATCTTACATTTTTTAAGGTTGACCTCAAACAATCTTTGAATCTCATTTTAGGCTTTTGAACCACGCGTCTACCCTCAGCGAGCTCGCCATAAAGTAGTTGTTTGGGGAGTCGACTGTCTAACATCCTCATCACATATCCACTCCATCTCAGTCTATGTTTGATAATGTGAGCTTCAATGCTAAAGGCATTGGGTCCGTCTAAGCACCTCCACATCACTCACACATATTTGCCAACCCACACCTAAGATTCGCGGTAGGCACATCTGGTGAAACGGCTCGAGACATCTAAAATGCCTCCTGTATGTTTTCCAAGTTTCACAGGCATAGAGGAAAGCAGAGGGAACGCATGCAGCATAAACCTTAATTTTTGTTGGCACCGAGATTCTATGACAGCTCCACACACCCCTGCCCAACTTTCCAAAGGCATAACTTGCTCTGCTGATCGGTAACGATACCTTATCATCCAGGACACAGGACATACTTAGTGTGTGTGTGTGTATACAAACTTAATGACAACCGCTATCCTTGACCCACAGATATAAACTGATGGCTCATAGTATGGAGCAGGCTGATACAGTAAAACAATTTTTTCAGATTGATATTCAAAAGCAATGCGCTGCAGGCAACCACAAAGACGTCCACAAGATGCTGCATATCAGTCACCAGATCACAGTCACGGATCGTGTTAGTGAGTACACTTGTACTTACATTGAAGCACCTAATGTTGAACAATCCCCCAGTAGTTCGGTGGGCGCTGGAATGTCTCCCTGCTTAACATTCTCCTCTACTGTGATAGGGTCAGTCAGCTTTCCCCCAACGTTGATCACAGCCTTCATATCATCGTGGAAGCTGTAGGATGGTTACAGCCAAGCTTTTTCAGAATCTCCCACAAAGCATCCCTATTGACTGTATCAAAGGACTTGGTTAAATCGATGAACATCTGATGCAAACCCTTTCTCTGTTCAGTACATTTCTTCTCTAGTTGCCTGGTTGTTGCCAAGATCTGGTGTGGACGTGTGTTAAAAGCACAGAGATGTCTTAGCGTCATACGATACTTCTCCCGGTAAAAAAAAATATATATATATTTACATATGTATATACATATATACATATTTTCTGTTGGTTGTTTTTGAACCCAGTTAACGGCGGTAATTTTTCCTAGTGTATATATATATATATATATATATATATATATATATATATATATATATATATATATATATATATATACATATATATATATGAATCGAAGGGCTTTTTGGCCACAAACTCCAACATTATAACCTGTGAAATCCAAAAATAGTTCTACTCTTTTCAACAATATTAAAGAGGATCATGGGGCGATTGACAGAACATTTTAAAGTTTTATTTTATCATATATCTGCATTGAACGATAGGATTATTGATAGCCTCCCTTAAAATGAGTTTATTGAGACCTAAAAAAATAACAGAAATTAATAGAGGAAAACAAAGGATTTAATAGGATATGATATGCTGTTTGGAGAAGATAGTATCGACAGCGTGTTTGGTATAATAATTATGTCCCTTAAGCTTAGATAGAACCAATAATGATTTTATTTTATAAAGGAAAGTGCTCCAAATCAGAGTGTTATGATTTTTAATAAATTAGGTTGCTTGAAGCGGAAGTAAAGGTTTTAGGAACAATTATGCTAAATCGTCTGATGAAGTGAATTTGTCTTCTATTATCCCAGGGTACACAATATGGTGTTGGATCTTATCCCGACAAAATAATCATGATTTCTCTGCCCGAAAGCAAATGAAATAATGTAAAGCAGCGAGTTCCATTGTACCATTCATTGACTTGATAAGAGCGTTTAATCTCATCGATCGTAGTGCAATTTTGAAGAATACTTGGGACACTAGACTATCCTACAAGTTTTCTGGAGGCTTTTATATCATATATAATAGGCTGGGTGAAATTTATGTGTCTCTATCGAGTGTAAAACAAAGTTATATCCTTGGCCCCACATAATCTTTTTTTAATATTGTGCTGTGCTGTGCTGTGCTGTGCTGCTGGTTCATGCTTTTAACAAATGCAATATTGGGGTGAAGGTCCGGTTCCGTACATCAGGTGGACTTTGAAACCTCACACATCTCAACGCAAAGTCAAAAACTTTTCAAAACATTATTGTTGCACTGTTACTAACAAATGGTGCATATATGATTCCACATCTGGAAGAGCGCATGCAATTGATAACGAACACGTTATCAGAGACATGTAAAGCATTTAGCCTTACATCAATGTCAAGAAAACATATGTATGTATCCGCCTCCTATTGAAATGCCCTATGTTGTTGATAGTAAGAAAACGATACGAGAGTATTATAGACCTTGGTAAGACGCGGAGTAGGGATTGTACGTTTCATGCAGAAATACAAAATAGAATACAGAAAGACTGGTCTGCATTAGCAAACTAAAGGAATATGTATAGTCAGATCGATGAATCTCATCAAAACAATCTCAGTATTTATGAAGCATACGTTATCATTATTACGTTATATAGGTGAAAACTTGGACAAATACAAAAAAAAAGAAAAAGAATATTTAATACTAATTGGAAAGTCACGAGACTAAAATTGTAGTCTTGGACGACAAAATAGCAACCGTATAGAAATGAAAATTATTCTTAATCAGATGCGCTAGACTTAACACTTGGTTATAATAACTTGGTAATAAAAAGACTTCCTCAGTAACTGTTTGATCACGGAATAAATATAGGTAAATACCACAACATAAACTTCAATAAAAGTTTAAAAATGCTAGCAAAAACAAGTGTAAATTATTGGGAAGCATTCGAAATATCGATGATTGTGGAGGGAAATATCCAAGAAAAGTGTAACGACTTTGAGGTGTTGTTTAGATTTTGCTGTCATAAAATGCGCTCAAAAACTCAGGATGAAAATACAATGCTGTTAGAAAATACACAACACAAATTGAAGTGCATTTAGTTTATAAATTTGCCATATTTGTGGTATAATCTAAAAATCGAGAAGTGAGCTTACACAGCATTCACTGATTCACGTTATCAACATGGATGTAACCTTACAATAAGGAAAGTTTCCGAGTCATATATGTAAATGTTAGTGTAAGACTGAAGCAAGGCTAAAAAGACATTTATCTATATACAGATGCATATAAGTTTACTAAAAATATGACAAACTTATGTCAAAGAAGAAGCACTCATTATATATATATATATATATATATATATATATATATATATATATATATATATATATACAAGTCAAGGTTCCCTACATTTATATATGATCTACCTCTGCATTTAACACGGATGTGCCCTCTATAGTATCAGACTTGACGGAATGGTAAATTCTAGGTATAGACCGCTTCATACTCTCCCAAAAATTCCAGCAAAACCTAACAGCCACTAGTGGTTCTCTCTAGAATATGCTACACCTATTACGCACAAAAGTCATTATTTTCATTGCCTCCAACCTAACAAATGTACTGAGACTAAAGCCGCCTTTAGGACTGCCAGCAACTACTGTAAAGGTGCAATAAAAAACGCGAGAGGGTTGTATGCTTAGTCCGACTAATCCAAAGTAGCTGAGCAGCAGTTTGGGCAAATAGTAAACAGGATCCTGAACAGAAGCGTGTATTCTATCGTAACCGTCATCAATGGACCTGAGGTAATTTCGTCAGCATCAGACAAAACAAAACTCTTTGCCAGAAAAGTTGCAGCTAATTCTACCATATGCGATCAAAGCCATCAGTATTTCCTTCTGTAACAGAAAACACGCTATGCGACATACAAATATCTGCACGTGATGTTGCCAAGCTAATAAAGAACCTTGATTCCAGTCTGACGGCATTCCAATTATCGTGTTGAAAATGTTTAAACCAGAACTAGCTTCTATACTTACAAAACCGTTTAAGTGTCGTCTTACGGCGAATTCCTTCCAAACACACTGGAAAACCTTATCAGTATGCCCTGTGTTTAAGAATTCGGGTGACCGGTCATCTCCCTCTCAGTACAGACCAATAACTCTCCTGTGCGCCATGAGTAGGTTGCTGAAATCTGTGTTAAATAAAGAAGTATTCAACCACAGCAGCAGACATAGCCTTCTTAGAGACATGCAATATGGTTTCCATTAGCAGATGTGCTTACGGTTATATCTAATAGGATTAGCGAATCTCTCTACAAACTCTTCCTTTCTAAGTCACTATCTGTCTATGGTATTGATATTTGGATTAATTTACTCACTTTCCTGAAAGCACTGTGTTGAAAAAAAAAAGCTCTGTATTCCTGGGCCGCGTTACCTTTAAACACATATACTATACTAGCAAGGCCACCCAGCGTTGCTCGGGATAGTATAAGGCAATGAGAACATTTTTGAACATGCCTCTTTTTCTTAGGATAGAGGAATTTTTTATGTCTATGTTCCATTTGCCATCTTGAGGAAATAAATATTTTACCTACCCTAGGACGGGTATTACAAAACATATGGAATAATCGTACCTTCATTGGACAGGAAATTTACAGCACGTATGTGGAAAAATCCCCAGGGCGGGTTATGTACAGCACATATTTATAATTATTTAAATAAGTTTATGCTGTGCTAAATTGTCGGTATGCCACAGGTAAGAGTGTGTTTGTTTTTACAACAGAGTGCTATAATGAAGAAGCACCGGAAGTTTTATACAGCTGTTATACTCTAATATATTACATGATTTTCGATTTTGATAAATTATGTACGTCACAGATAAGAATTTCTTTGTTTATTTCTAATTTAAAAATGAAAGAACTCGATACTTTTAAGTAATTTTCCGTTGTGCTAAATTTTCTGTGCGTCTAGAGTAAGAATTTTTTTATTATTTCATCTATTGTGAACGTGAAGAAACACCTTATTTCTCATTTAAAAAAACATGCTATTCGATTATATGACGTGATTTTCGGGTTTAATGACTTTTATGCACGTCACAGGATGGGTTTGATTTGTTTTTCATCATATGAATACTATATATACAAGTACTTTATTTCTTCGGTAGGATAATGTACAAGTAACTTACTTTTAATATACACATAAACTACTCGATGATTTTACATAATTTTCTGTTGTGCAAACTTTTCCGTATGTCAGAGGTGAGAGTTTGTTTTTTATAATAGAGTACTATATTAAATAAGTACCTTATTTCTTATATAAATGTCATAGTACTCGAATATATTATATAATTTCGGGTTGGATTACTTTTATGTACACCACGGGTAAGATTTTCGTTGTTTTTCATATGGGTACTATACTGTACAAGTACCTTATATCTCAGGCAGGACACTGTACAAGTACCTTTTTTTCTAATGTACAAATGAAAGAACTCGATACGTTTATGTAATTTTCTGTTGTGTTACATTTTCTGTACGCCAGGTGTAGAAATTTGTTTGTTTTGTTATCTGGGTGCTATACTGAAGAATCACCTTATTTCTCATATGTAAGTCATACTACCCGCATATTAAACGTTATTTTCGGTTTTAATAACTTTCATGTATGGCACAGGTAAGTTTGTTTTTATCATGAGCACTATACTACATAAGTACCTTATTACTTTGATATACTTTCTTGTACACATGAAAAAACTGGTCATTGTATGTTATTGTTGGAATATGAGTATACAAATATACAAACATATATCATGCATTAAATTTATAATGATCAGTTAATTAGTATAGGAGTGAATCCAACACTTGCAAATATATAAGTATATACGTATACTAATCATTCATAATGATAGGTTAATTAGTTTACGAGTGAATCCAATACAACAAAATATATAAACATATTAAATAGCCTTGTGAAATATCTTAATACACATATTTCTCTTTTACACGATGTATGCATGCGCACAATGCCACCATTGTGCTACGCTCGGCAAAGTGTTATTGCTTGTTATTGAACCCTTTGTTGAATCCCTTAGAAATTATTTTTATCGATTAAATGCCCCTAATAAAATTCTGATACAAAAATACAATCTTTTGAGTTATTGTACACCGTCCAACGATCATCCGTCTTGGAGGAGATACAATGTTAAAAACGGAGACAGTCCGAATAAAAATTGTAGCTACTCCTTCTGATGTTCTTGCCAAACACAGAGTAAAGCTTAAGAACGGTAACTATATTTAAGGACAATGCCGAGCATAGAAAATACATTACAAATATAATATATTCTATCTAAATTATGATTGAAAACCTCGACCTCCCTGACGAAATCTGATGTATAACTCCTTTAAATGTTCACGTAAAGATTTAGAAATACGTACATCATCGTTATTTATGACACTTTCTTTTTTCACAAGTCATACACATATAGATACAGGCATTAAGTTATATATATATATATATATATATATATATATATTATATCGTTGTTGTGGTTGAATGCTCTCATATATATATATACATATATATATATATATATATATATATATATTATATATATATACCCTTGTTTCCGTGTGTGAAGTCTTTACCAACGTAAATAAGTTTTTATCTATGGATTTAAAACTTGGTATAGTAGAGAGCCGAACATGTGAAAGAAATTCCATTTAGTTTTAGCAAGTACAATAGATGTTAAGAGGTGAAGAGCTTAGCAGGTGTAAGTCAATTTAAAGGGCAGGTTTACGCATGCTAAAATATACGTGTATAATTTAGACTGCGTCAATTTTATAATGTTTTCAAATCAATATGTCTGCTGCTTAGATGGTATCGAATAACGCCAGAAAGCTAAATGTTTTGATTTCGATTATAACTATTGCCACGCAAGTATTTTTTACTAGTATATATTGAGTACAATATAATAATTAATAGCAAGTTGTCTCGATAATATATTTAACGGAATCTACACATATTAAAATATTATATTTAGTGTAATTTGGAATCGGACAACGTGGAGTTGACTGTTCGTAATATATATATATATATATATATATATATATATATATATATATATATATAAACTTGTTCTTATGTCGGACACAATAATTATTGTTGTCAGTGAACTTTCTTGGCACTCCCACGGGACTTACACGACAGCACGTTGGCCTTTTCTACGCCGAGTTGGTCTCCCGTCGCAAAATAGCCATAGAAATTTGTCAACGGGATAGCAGCCTTTGTCTATAAATGGAAATAGTTTAAATAAATAAAGAATTCTCTACATCATGATTACATACTTTGTCAAGAACCGGTAGCTAAATATGACTTGAATGAGGCGGGTGAAAAATGCACCCCATTTTCTTCATCTTCAAAAATCATCTGACGCAAATCATCTTAATTGCAGATGAAGGAATATTGTCATCGAAATATGTCATATAATGATAAGAAATCCATGTAAAACAGACAACACATCGTCAATTTTGTCGGCTGTTAGAATTCTTATTAAACTTATGATATTAGGCGTGATGCTTTACATTATATATTTGCCGTTTAATGCGAATTACAAATAACACTACCCCATATAATACCTATGGAGAAACTTGTCTGTGGGTTGCGTTTAAACCGAGTTACCGTAATTATTATAAAAGCTTATAAAACTCCACAAACACTATAAATGCTTATTAGCTGTTTGTTGTTATACACTCTACGATTTCATTCATTGAAACTGAAACATGCTTCCTTGAATAAAAGTTTTTATAACTTTAAAAGGACAAAGTCAAACCCAAGCTGATGGAAAAATCAAGAGGTTTGTTTTATATCAGTGGGGCAAGCAAGTTCTTATGTATTTTTACCTTTTAAACCTAGATAAATATATCTCGGCTCAAACAAAAAAATATTGATCGAAATAAGCACCATCAGATCAACCCACTTTAGCAATGCAAAACAACTGTATTTATGCCAGTAATGTAATAATAATAAGTTCTCCTCGCTGAAGACGGTTTTTTATATCGCTTAGGTTTGGGAGCCTATATGCAGAAAAAAATGGAGATACTTGAAAAATGGTAGTCGGTAGGTAAAAGATCTAGAGAGTATGACGGACGAGGAAGAGTTTCCGAGCTCAACTCGTTTAACTTCGGTCGGTTTTGCAACGTGTAGTCGAACTTTGCCATGTCGGAGAATTGGTTTTGTTGTTGATTAATGTTGGGTGTTGTTGTCGACGTTTTTGATGCATTTCATGCAATTGTTGAGAGTACTTCTCCGCTGTAATGGTTTTTCCTGTATTAAAAAAAAGAAACTAATGGACGAGACCGGTCGCAAACCACCAAATATTCAGCTTGGCTTTCTTTTAATATAACTTTGGCAATGCGTAATATCGTTGAGCTTCGTCAGCGTCTAACCACTGATTTGAGCCTCATGCGATCCCACTTTTCATCGCAATAAACAACACGGCCGGGGAACGAACCGTTCTTTGTTTCGCAAATAAAGGGAAGATTACATAACGGCGTTTTCTTTTCGGCAGTCGTTCAATTCGTAAAACATCCATTTATGAATTTGTTGTCTTTCCAATCTCTTCCAAGTGGTTTAAAATTATCATATACGTTACGTCCAACTCAGAAGCAAGTTCTCAAACAGTTGTGTGTGGATTGGCTTCGACTAAGATTCTTAATTCATCGCTGTCAAAATCCGATGGCCGACCACGACGCACATCATCTTCAAGACTATTGTCGCCGCAAGGAAAATACTTAAACAACAATTGTGTTGGGCGTCTAGTAGTGGTTCTTCTGCAGAACACTTAGCTGATATCATAAGCTGCTTCAGACGATTTTCGGCCTCGCTGAAATCGAAATGAGAAAATTGTGCAAATTTGTTTTTTGTTTTTCTATCTTGTATCTAACGTTTTGACAAAAGTACGTAAGTGTTTTAAAACGATTCTAATTTTAACGATTATCAGGAAGATTATATAAATAAAACATGAATTAAGAACATGTTTGGCCTGATGGTATAGGCAAAATAACACGGGGCGGTTATCAGATCGTAGATAATATTTTATTTAAAATATCCTAAGAATTAAACAAGAAATAAAGATTGTTTTATTCTGAAAATATAAATTTGAAAATAAATTGTTTTGGGCAACAAAATAGCTAATGGACGTTTCAGTTAATATAAAATGCAAATTATTTGAAGGGATTTTACATTATCAATTCCGAATTAAGTAAGCAAACTGAAAACAACTGAGCAAATAAAATAAAAAGAATATCGACAAATTCAAACAACATATATTCTTTAATGAAATGTCTCAATAATTGGATAGAATCGCATACGAAGTGGAATTCTTCAGATAACTCCTCGCTATGTAACAATACCGGTCAAACAAAGAGAGCAAACTTTTATTTTATTTCCGATATGATAGTACTGTAACAGTTCTATTTAATATGTTGTCGAACAGAGAATCTGCCGTTTCAGTTCGATTTTGCCCAATAAAAAGAGAGGCTAGTAAGACTTGGAATTTAAGTTTGTTATTAACGCATACCATTTTCATTTGGCATGGTTGCCTAAATTTGAAATAAATTTTACCGAAATTTGTGGTTTCCTTATATATTAACATATATATATATATACATATATATACACATATATATATATATGTTTATATATATTTGTATATATATATTTATATATATATTTATATATACATATTTATATATATAAATTTATATATAAATATATATATTTATAAATATATACATTTATAAATATATATATATATTAATATATATATATTTGAATATATATATTTATATATATATAATTATATATATTATTATATATATATGTATTATGTATATATTTATATATATATTTATATTATATATATATTTATATATATATAAATATATATATATATATATATATATTTATACTAGCAAAAGTACCCGTCGTTGACTGGGTTCAAAAACAGCTTACGAAAAATGGACTCTGATTTATGAAAATACTAGCGAGGGGTACCCGGCGTTGCCCATGTGTGTGAAGGTGTGTGTAAACTCCGGGGGTTGGGGTGGGGTTAAAAAAAGTAAGTATGAGGACCGAACCCGAACCGTTGACGCAAAGTTGTGAATTAAAGTG